>NC_062544.1:227488104-227791135 GCF_016906955.1 Phacochoerus africanus
AATTTTTAAAATATCTCTATGAGGTAGAGAATATTATTATCTTCATTTTACCGTGATAAAACTAGAGGGAGAAAGAGGTTAAATAACTGGCCCAAAATTATACACCCAGAAAATGAAGAAGCTGGAATCTGAACTCAGGATATCTATATCCAGAACCTGTGCTTTTAATTACACTATGCTACTCAAGAATATCTGCAATATTTACTAAGCATTCCATATTTACAAAGCTTTTTGAAGTTAAAACCCTGATGCATTTCAACAAAACCGGTTCTATGGTGTACCCTTGTTTGGAACCCCATTTCCATCCAAACTTTCAGAGTTTACCAAAACACCATTGTAATTATTCCTTTTTTTTTTTGACCTTTCTAGTTCTAATTACGCTTTTCTCCTTTGTCCTTTAGAGTGTAAGAAGTAACAAAATATTCTTAATACTAACCATTAATGCACATGGCTCTGATTTTTAATACAGTATTGAAGAGGGTACTTACCAATTCCAATCAGTGCTTTTAAATGAGAACGGTACCGCCCCCTGGGGGGTTGTTTAAGAAATTCTAAGGGCATTTTTGTTATCAACAGGTTTGGGCTGCATTTAGCATGCAGGAGACAGCGATGCTATATATTTTGCATACCGAGGTCAGTCCCTTCAAAATGAATTCATTTGGTTCCTGCATAAATTTCAAATGCTCTCCCAGATTAAATCCAATGATAATATACAGATAATAAAACAACTTAAAAAACCAATTACACAAAAAGTCCAGTAATTTAGAAGCTTAAATTGAAAACGATGTCATCTAAAAATCACTAAATGATTACCATATTCCTAAATTATTACAGCAGTTCTAAATATATTAGCAGGAAAGTTTCAGCGTGATGTTAAACAGCACAAATATGAAAGGTGGTCTGAGCCTTCTTTTAACAGAGCGAATAAAATATTAAGCTGCAGGACATTCATAAAATGCACACTCACTGAATTTTAATAAAGTTGTTTTAAAAAATCTTAGATTACTACTATCTATATATAACATTTTTTGTACATAGGAAATTTAGATTGGGCGAAAACTACCTATTGATAAGGATCACTTCGTTTGTGAAACTATTGTACTTTAACATTTTTCATTTTGTCTGTCTCAGCATGTTTTCTCTACTTCAATTAAACAGAAAAAAAGACATGGTCAGGCAATTTTTTGAATGCCTTTTATTTATTTTTTGACTTTTTCCAGGGCCGCACTCGCGGCATATGTATGTTCCCAGGCTAGGAGTCTAATCAGAGCTAAAGCCGCTGGCCTACGCCAGAGCCAAAGCAATGGGGGATGCGAGCCACCTCTGCGACCTACACCACAGATCACGGCAACGCCAGATCCTTAACCCACTGAACGAGGTCAGGGATCGAACCTACGACCTCAAGGTTCCTAGTGGGATTCGTTAACCATTGAGCCATGATGGGAACTCCTGAATGCCTTTTAAAGTCTTCTATATTCCCTGTCAAAGTAATTAAAACTATATTTGCTTAGTTATAATAATGATATGCATCTAAACAAAGCTAGAGAATCTCTTATTTGGTGACAAGACAAAGAGTGACAGCAAAATTCCTTCCGAATCTCCAGGATCTGCGGGGGCTCCCCCCGCTCACCTCAGGGCAGCGGAGGTCCGGGGCGTGGTCGAGACGCACAGCGGAGCTGACGTAGTCGATGCGGTTCCGGGCGGATGCCGTGAAGATGCTCTCAGCCCTCGCGATGTCCTCCAGAGTTGGGTCGAAGATCTTCAGGTGGAGGTCTGGGTTCGAGCCCGGGACGAGAAACCGTTGGAGTTCTTGCAGCGGGAACACGAGCTTCGTGCGTTGATTGCTTGGCAGCCGTAGAACCTCTGCAAAAGCCAGGGACGCGCTGTAAGCTCGTCTTCCTCGCCCCAGTACAGTCTCTATAGTAAACAGCCGGCCCACCCCAGGCCACAACCGGCATGTTGCCATTTTCCTTTCCCAGAAGCCTCGCCCCTGCCTCTTTCCCAGAATGTGGGATGCGCATGCGTGACTCGGCTCCCGCTACGCTTTCTGGGAATTGTAGTCTTCGCTCAGGCCGAAGCTCTTCGAGTACTGGGAGTGGGAGGCAGAAGTTGCCCAGCAGAGGGAAAAACTCGGTGGCTTCCTTTCACACTCTAGCGCTGACAGCTGTGCCTTTGCCCTGTATGCCGCTGTGGGAAGGCTGTTCAACGGTTTTTAGAGGTGAAAAAGCTTATTTGGCTGTGTGACCCTTGAGGCTCAAGTGAAGAAGAAAACGTGTGAAGTTCTGGTGGATTTTAGGCGGGTTTACTCTTCAGTTTCTGGTTGTCTCACAGATCGTTGACGTTGATGTACAAGTCACAAGAAAACAGTTTCGTAAAAATGAGAAGAGATGGTGAGAAATGTAGTTGAAAAAGCATCTTATATTTCATTTCAACCATCTCTGTAGCTGCAGGAAATGTCATTAAGTTTTAGAGATTTCTTACAGAATAAAAGCAAAAACAGTTTGCACAGGTGTTCCAGAGTTCTTTCATTGAAATTATGTAATGGCATCTTATTTCAAAAGTTTCTTCCCAAAACAATTCAAACTGATCAGTGCCAGAGTGGGGAATACAGGGATCATGATAAAATAAATATCTGAAAGATATTCTTGCTTAAAGACAATGGGTTTTCTACAACCTTAGCAGCAAACAGCATAGCATTATGAACTCAGGGTCTCTTGAGCGATTCCCCAGGTTTTTCAGTGACTCATCAGGGAAATTCTTGAAGTAATGTCACACAAAAGTTAGTGAACAGAACTCAAGGACTTTGAGAGTAGCCTGACCTACTGCTTGCTGGCTAATTTTTAAAACTGATCTTTGCATTAGGCTTTGAGGCTTTCCTCCAACCCCTAATCTCATTCTCCCTTAAGAGAACACTTTGTTGTAAATGTCCAGACATTTTGGATATGTATAACTATGAATGCATTTAGTTCAAAGGACTGTTCTATATAGCCTTTAAAAAAATTTTTAACGGGAGTTCCCGTTGTGGCGCAGTGGTTAATGAATCCGACTAGGAACCATGAGGTTGAGGGTTCGGTACCTGCCCTTGCTCAGTGGGTTGGCGATCCGGCGTTGCCGTGGGCTGTGGTGTAGGTCGCAGACGCGGCTCGGATCCTGCGTTGCTGTGGCTCTGGCATAGGCCGGTGGCTACAGCTCTGATTCGACCCCTAGCCTGGGAACCTCCATATGCCGCGGGAGCGGCCCAAGAAATAGCAGAAAGACAAAAAAAAAAATTTAACAATATTCTTGTAAATCTTTACACATCTGCACATACCGACCTACATGATTGTTTTTAATGGAGGCATATTATTCCATATATTCCCCCAGTGTCTTATTGATCACTAATTAGGTTTTGTTATTACAAACAGTGCTACAATGAGCACTTATGAATAGATATCTTTGCACACTTGTGGAAGTCCGATAAATTCCAAGGAGAGGACTTGACAGGTGCATAAGGTATGTGTGCTTCTATTTTTCATATTTCTGTAGAAAAATTATCATTAAAGAAAATACAACAAATTACTCCTATTAATGAAGAATTACAGCACTAAAACAGGCATTATAAAAGTAGAGTATTAAGTATAATCTTGCCATCATAGATGAAAAAATTTAATTATTTTCTTTTAATTCATATTCTCCAGATTATTAAAGTGGATAAACATTTTAACATTTTATTTGGCCATTTGTATTTATTTTTTGTAAGCAACATGTTTTTTATTAGGTTATAATCACTTTTGAAAATTGACCTGTAGTAACCAGTTATTTAGAACATTGACCTCTTATCTGTCATGTTTTTAAAATATTTATCCCAACTTGTTAACTTTTGACTTTTTTTTTAAATTTTTTTTTATTTTTTGTCTTTTGTCTTTTTGTTGTTGTTGCTATTTCTTGAGCCGCTCCCGCGGCATATGGAGATTCCCAGGTTAGGGGTCGAATCTGAGCTGTAGCCACCGGCCTACGCCAGAGCCACAGCAACGCGGGATCCGAGCCGCGTCTGCGACCTACACCACAGCTCACGGCAACGCCGGATCGTTAACCCACTGAGCAAGGGCAGGGACCGAACCCGCAACCTCATGGTTCCTAGTCGGATTCGTTAACCACTGCGCCACGACGGGAACTCCAAATTTGACTTTAATAGTACTTTTGATTGTATCGATTTTTAATTTGTTGGTGGCCAAACTGAAGTCTTTTATGTGTTCTAAGCTTTGTTTTGTTTAGAAAATTTTTCTAAGATTATAAAAAAATTAACCAATTTTTTCTTCTAGTAATTTAATTTTTTACAATAACATTAAATATTTAATACAATTGGAATTTGTTTTAATGAAAAGAATCTGCCAGGAATTCCCCTATATTTGTTTCCAAATAATTAGCCAGTTGCCTCAACAATATTTACGAAATAATTCATCTTTTCTTCACTGAAAGTGTATGTGGGTATGTTTGCAGACAACTCTGAACTTTGAAAGAGCATTTCATATGTGCCATTTCATTTCTAAACCTTTTGGTCCCAGGTGTGGAAATAAACCTGAGTGTAAAGGACCTTTGCCAATTCTTACAGGTGTTTTGGAGGTGTTCAGGGCTTAATAGGCATCACAGTACTCATTTTTTAGTCCCATATGAGGCCTACAAGTCAGAGGGGAAAAGCTAGAAATGGGAGTAATTGGCTTAGGGGAAATGCAGCTGTGGAACTGCAATGGGAATCATAGGATACTCAGGGAATTGTCAATGTTTAGGAAAATAAATGAGTCCCAATCAGTATAGAAGGGGGTCCAGTCTGGTTGCAGTGGTACTCTGTTTTTTTGGCAACATCCTTACTCTGATTGTGGGAAGCATCTTTGTTCCAGGTGGTCTGTCTGGGTGGAGTAGTATACCCTAGCCAATGGCTTTGGAACGGGAGTCAGGATCAAGCCTTTTGACTAGGCAGGGTGTCAGGGATGTGATTCAGAATAGTATTTAAGTCCTAATGGGGAAAGAGAATTTGCATTAGGAAACAAAGCAGCAACTTAGTTATGCAGATTGCACAGATATAACAATGATGTGAGATGGGGCTTGAATTGATCTAAGGGCATCTTAGCACTCCTCCCAGAAAACTGTGGAAAACCCATCCTTGGTCTAGTTCCACAGCACTGACATGAGGACGTACTAAACTGGTAACCCAGGGAGGTCGAAAAATGAAGCCTGTGTTTATGTACTGTTCTGTTGTGTACTCCTTCCCATACAATACTGTAGTGTACATTATCTCACACTGAGAGGAGTGAGGCACCCCTGCTCAAGTCCATCATTTGTTCATTCATCAAATATTCATGCTAGGCATGTACTACGAGCTGGAGATAGAAGAGTGAATAAATGAAACAGAAAAATGTTTATGTTCTCATGTTATGGTCTTGAGGTAGATAACTAAAACACAGGGTCTATTAGATAATGATAAATGCTTAGGAAAAAGCTAAAGCTAGATAGGGAAGTAAGTGGTGTCTCTGTGTGTGTGTGTTTTAGTGTGATCTCCACTGAGAAGCTGACATTTGAACATGAATGTGAAGGAAGTGAGGGAATAAGCATGTGATTATCTGGGGGAAGTATTTTGGTGGAAGCGCAAAGGCTCAGAAGCAGGAGTGTGTGTGGCTAGTTTGAGGAACAGCAAGGAAGCTAACGTGGTCAGGATGAAGTAAAAAAAGATGGATGCGGGCAGTGACTCTAGCTATTCCTATCAAGTTTTGGCTTTGATATAGATATTTGAAGTGAACATATAATATGTTGTATTTAGTTGGTTGGCATCCCTTGTATAGAGAGGAACCATCCACATCTACTCTGTGTGGTTCTACTGGGGGTATCAATGAACAGAATTCTACTCTTCTGATCACAGGAAGAGGCATTTGGCCCTACATTGTGTGTTTTAAGACAATAATGATTATTTGAATAATGTGAGAGTGATTCCAACCAAGGCAATCATTACATTAAAGTTGAAGAGGCAGCTGGCCCTGCCCTGAGCCTCCTGTCACAATACTGGAATGTGAGGCTATTCTCCACTGCTTTGTAAAGGATGCCTATAGTGCTTTAAGAGGCAATGAAGCTAACACAGAAAGAAAAACAGTATTGAGAGGTGGGGGAGGCAGTGGCATGACCCCTTATGACCTATGCTGAATATCATGTTCTCTGTCCCTCTGCTCTCCCATCACACAAGTCAATACATTCCTCTCCTTGTTACTGAAACTAATTTGACTGCAGCCAAGAGTCCTGTTTAAAGTAGCATTTTAAGATGGTGTGTGGTTCCTTGTGTAAATCCAGAGCCATCAGACTACCATGAAGGATAATTGGAATGTCCTATGTAAATTTCAATCCTATTATGGAGGAGGCGGGGTAAAGCTTTAGAGTGCCTGTGGCTGCAGGTTAAGCAAGCCAAACGGTTATCCTCTCTTAATGTAGCAGCTGGATTTTAGGAGGTCAAGAATCACCCTTCCACTCCGGATATTTCCTCATCCAGTAGTTCTTCATTATCTTTGGTAATGGTCTGGTTATGTTGTGAAAATTAGCAGAGTTCAGTGTGCTAATGGTCACCCTTCTGAGGAAAAGTAACTTCTCTTAGTCTAGGAGGTAGCTCAACACGAAGTTAACAAGATTTTACTATTTAATATAACTTGGGAAGGTATTATATACTTTACACACATACCTTAGAATCAGCTTTTATTGCTGGAACTGATCCAACCTAAATCTATAGTTATATTCTGTCATGTTTATCTAATAAGAACGCAAGGAACATAGGTAGGACAGTGATGAGATCTTACCATTAGGACAGGATCATCTCAATCGTTTCTTCAGTGATGTCTGTCTTTACAATGAATGGCCGTTGGATCCAGAGTGATCTCAATTTATGTCCAAGTCCTATAAGTGTTTAGGGAATCCATCTAAGACATGAAGAAGGCAAACACTTTAGGCAGAATCAGTGACACCAGAGAGTTAGCATGCAAGCAATATGCACAGGTAACTCTGATGCTAAGCTAGAAATCATGTGAAAGACCTATAGACTCAGAGATTCTTGGAAAACTTACTTCTACACGCAGAGGGAGGCAATGGGTTAGGTCTCAGTGTCTAATTTACACAAGACCTTTTCCACCATACTTCTCCCCTTGTTTTAAACAACAATCATTAACGTTTATTGATTGCTTGCTATGCGAGGAATTGATCTGGGTGCCAGGAATCAAATAGAAAAACATGGTTACCCAGCTAAAATGGAAAAAATAAAAATCATTATAAAAAATAAAACTTATTAATACCTGAAAAAAAAGAAAAAGAAAAAGATGGTTACAATCTAATTTGGATCTCAAACACATGTATTAGGAAGGCACATTGTTTGAATGAGAGTAACATGGGGGAGCTTTCCACATGTAACTTAAATTGCTTAAATTGTAATAACTACTGCCTGAATGAATGCTTTAAATTAAAAAATGCATTTTATTATGTTTTTCAATTTTTCTGTGCAACCACTAAATAAAAATTAAACATCACCTAACATGTTGACACAAATTTATGGCACAGATGTGTAACATGATATATGATTTGTACTCCTAATTATATTTTATAAATTGTTATGTCTGAAATTTATTATTTGACCATCATTCAAGAAATAACGGAGACAGGAGTTCCCTTTGTGGCTCAGCAGGTTAAGAACCTGACTAGTGTCCATGAGGATGTGGGTTCAATCCCTGGTCTTGCTCAGTAAGTTAAGGATCCACTGTTGCTGCAAGCTGTTGGCATAGGTTGCATCTGCTCGGATCTGGTATTGCTGTGGCTGCAGCCTAGGCCAGTAGCTGCAGCTTCGATTTGACCCCTAGCCTGGGAACTTCCATACGCCACAGGTAGCAGGTGTGGCCCTGAAAAGAAAAAAAAAAAAAAAGAAAGAAAGAAATCCTCTTGTTAGGGGGCTCATCAAATCACTTAGTTTCATTTTATATTTCATTAATGTAACTTTAGAGAATATCTCTAACTTCATAGAGTTGTTTTTTTTTTTTTTCTTCAGGGAAGTTTTTTGAGCTTTCTTCTAAGGTTATGCCTGCTGTACTAACAGATTTCTCTAAAGAGATCTGGAGATTAAATATCAGACAGTGTTCATGTGTAGGAGATGAGTTCTTAGAATGAACTGGGTTTGAAGGTGTATAGAGCTTCACTTCCCTCAAGGCTGTTTTTCTCAATAGAAGAAAAACAATTGTTTTATCTAGATATTTTTTTCTCACTTGTCAACGCGTATTTGATCTCTTTCCCATACTAATGTTATTAAAATACCTTAGAACACCCTTCAACTTGTGTTTTTATATAATTTAGTTTGCTCTTGTTGGAAAAAAAAGCCTTTTGCTGTTCTCATAGATAATTTATTAACATTTTAGTTCTTATTTTAGGCGAGATCATTTTGATGGGCAAGTTTACATTACAGCATGTCTGTAATGTCATTGCCTTATTGGAAGTGAATGGTGTGCTGTCTGGCACCTGAAGAGGTGAGATGACATTCCATAAGCAGAAGTGTGGGAATAGATTCAGATTGTTTAACTCATTCACATTGTGTCAAGAATCCCCAAAACTACTCCCCAAGTTTGGTGATTTACTACATGGGTTCACAGGACTCGGCAGTTGTTCCTGCTTGTGTCTATGATTTATCCTAGAGAAAGAATACAAAGGAAAATTGGGAAAGGGAAAGGTACTCAAGGTGAAGTCTGGAGGAAACCAGTCACAAGCTTCTTCTAGGAGTTCTCTCCCAGGGGAGTTTCCCAGAATGTACTTCATCCTGCCAGCAGTGGGCTCTAGCAACACGTATAAAATGTCTACTGGGAACATTCACCTGAGCCTAGGACCCCAGCATTTTATCATTGGCTGTTTGTGTAAGTATGTAGTGCCTGTGTGACTAACTGTGGTCACTCAAATTCCAGACTCTCAGAAAGAAAGCAAGTAGTCAACCAACATAAATCACATTGTTTGTACAAACAAATTACATATAATGAGTCATTGTTATCATTTAGGGAACGTTTTCTAATCGAGTTCTCATGCCAGTCAATGGCTAATCTTGTAAGCAAGCCTTTTTTAAGGACAACAGTCAGAGGCCTGCTATAACTCTTTTCTGCACCTAGATTAAAAGGTTAAAAAAAATTTTTAAATGAGTTTCTCATCTGCACCTAATTGTAAGATTGTATACTTGTAGAGAAAGTGTATTTCAGGTTCCACTTATTTATTTATTTATTGTCTTTTTTTTTTTTTTTTTAGAGCCGCGCCGAAGCATATGGAGGTTCCCAGGCTAGGGGTTGAATCGGAGCTGTTGCTGCCAGCCTATGCCAGAGCCACAGCAGCAGCAGATTCAAGCCGTGTCTGCGACCTACACCACAGCTCATGGCAACGCTGGGTCCTTAACCCACTGAGCAACGCCAGGGATCAAACCCGCAACCTCATGGTTCCTAGTTGGATTCGTTTCCACTGCGCCACAACAGGAACTCCCAGGTTCCACTTTAAATACAAATGACTTTTCTGGAGATTTTTGAGGAAGATGGGAAAAACGTGTTCCAATCATTTTAGTGAAATGTGGAAAAATCAGAAATCTTTATGTTGAAGGAGGTTATAATCAACATTGCTGTGTCATCCACCTGTCATGAAGTATGGGGCCTCTAAAGAGCAGTACAATGAACGTTAGTGATTGAATTGGTATGAACAGCAGATTCTAGGGTGACTAAGTGAATCCTGGGGTATTTAGCTAAAGTTGAGTGCAGTTAGGTTCTGGAAATTTTCTCCAGCTTCCTACTCACTCTCCTTCATGAGGTGGACAATAAATTACAAAATATTTTTTTTGTGAATACTTTTAGAAAGGATGCTTGGAATAGAGGTACAAGGCAGTTACCTGACAGACAGGCTTCATGGGCAGAGGCCGTAGAAGGAGTGGCTGAGCCCAGAATGTAATGCAAGATAGTCTTCATGCTGTAAGGTACCTCTCTCCTGCCCAGACTAACTACACGCTAGGGCTTAGTTCACTCTTCTCCTCCTGTATCTGTTATTTGCCAATGTAACTATTCGATTTTACCATGATAATATGACCTCACAAATTTACATTATGAACACAAAAGCCAAAAAAAAGATAAAAATTTTAAAAATCATACTAGAAGTAATCAGAGTGAACAAATCTGGTGGGCAAACAATTTAAAATAATAACTGTATAGGAGTTCTCTTGGTGGCTCAGTGGAAACAAATCCAACTAGTATCCATGAGGACGAAGTTTCGATCCCTGGCCTCACTCAGTAGGTTAAGGATCCCGTGTTGCTGTGAGCTACAGGCGTGGTTTGGATCTGGTGTTGCTGTGTCTGTGTTGTAGGCTGGTAGCTGTAGCTCCGATTCTACCCCTAGCCTGGGAACTTCCATATGTGGCAGGTGTGGCCCTAAAAAGCCAAAAAAATAAAAAATAAAAAAATAAAAAATTCTGAGTAGCAGCATTAATGCAAGAAAAGTATAAAGTAGCATTTTTAAAGTATCAAGGGGAGTTCCCGTCGTGGCGCAGTGGTTAACGAATCCGACTAGGAACCATGAGGTTGCGGGTTCGGTCCCTGCCCTTGCTCAGTGGGTTAACGATCCGGCGTTGCCGTGAGCTGTGGTGTAGGTTGCAGACGCGGCTCGGATCCCACGTTGCTGTGGCTCTGGCGTAGGCCGGTGGCTACAGCTCCGATTAGACCCCTAGCCTGGGAATCTCCATATGCCGTGGAAGCGGCCCAAAGAAATAGCAAAAAGACAAAATAAATAAATATCCTGTGAACAGTAAAGCGGCCCAAAGAAATAGCAAAATAAATAAATAAATAAATAAATAAATAAAGTATCAAGGAATGTGAACATCAAGCTTAGCATGTTTTCTTGTTGACTAAATAAGCAGACACACAAAAGCATATTTTAACAATTTAGACGCACAAAAGCATATTCTAACAATATGCTACTTGAAGTGCCAGTCCAAGAATAGTTTGTTATCCATCTGGAAGAGAAAAGAAGTATGTATGGGAATGTAAATGAATACATTTCTTCTTTTTTGAGAAAATCTTGCTAGGGAAAAAAAATGTCAGCTAGAATAAACTGTTTGCTTAGTAATACAGATGATTTACACACTGGCACAAAGTTCCCTACCTAAAAAATATCATAACTGATGTCAAACAATTTGTAGACTAGTGCTGGTTCATGGACCATATTTTGAGTAGCCTGCGAGCAGATGATATCATTTTGGGAAGGAGGTGGGGTGGAGGTGCACAAGACCATAGGAACATGAGCCTGAGTTTGGGTATTTGTCTTGGCTTTGTGGTGGAGAGAAGTTTTAGATATTAATACACTTTAAAACTTTACAGAAAAAGTAAGCATAAATATGAATCTTATTAAGTTGGGCTCTCCACCATCAGAATAAAAATTGGGGGAGTTTCCTGGTGGTCTAGTGGTTAGGATTCAGCTCAACCGCTGCAGGGTACAATCCCTGGTCTGGGAACTGAAATCCCACATGAAGCCACTGCATGCCACAGCCAAAAGAAAGGAAGTAGTAAGAATAAAAATAGGGGAGTTCCCGTTATGGCTCAGTGGTTAATGAATCTGACTAGGAACCAGGAGGTTGTAGGTTCAATCCCTGGCCTTGCTCAGTGGGTTAAGGATCTGTGCATTGCCGTGAGCTGTGCTGTAGGTCATAGACGCAGCTCGGATGTGGCTTTGCTGTGGCTCTGGCATAGGCTGGTGGCTACAGCTCCGATTAGATCCTAGCCTGGGAACCTCCACATGCCGTGGGTGTGCCCCTAGAAAAGACAGAAAATGAAATAATAATAATAATAATAAAAATAGGATGTATACCTCTTAGAATAAGAAAATTAAATTCTTCTAATGGGAATATTACAAAAAGATAAATGTAAAAGCATGCTTAATAGATAACCTTAAATATGATGGCTTAAAGAAACTAATATCACAGCAATATAATAAATGTAAAAAATTTCAGCTAACCCATAAAGTGATAAAATTTTTATAATGTTAAACAACAAAAACAAATACAATGAAAATGCAAGGTTCAAATCCATTAGATGATTCTATATGTTCTCTTTGAGGCAAAGTTAAAAACAAAATATATGCTTCTTTTAAACAACTGGAAGCAGACAGATGGGGTGGGGCCAAGTCAGGAGGCAGATGACATGATTAATATCTTGAACATAAGGAACTTAAATATATCATGAAAAACATAGTTAACCTAAGTACAAAAAGAAAAGGCTAGGGAAAACAAATGAATGGTCAGTTTACTGAGGGGGAAAATTGAATTATGTAGAAACAGGAAAAGGATTTATGACATAAACATAACACTTATGAATTATAAATGTTTTATGACTCTTTCAAACATAGACCATCAAGAGAAGACCCAGACTTACAGAGTGGTAGTTGAATTTGACTGTCTTTGATATTTTAACATTTGGCCTTATACAAATTGTAGGTTTACATTTAAAAAAAATTGTTTTAAAACAAAAAGACAACCTACAGAATGGAAGAAAATAGTTTCAAATGATGCAATGGACAAGGGCTTAATCTCTAAAAAATACAAACAACATATACAATTCAATAACAACAAAAAACCAACAACCAAATTGAAAAATGGGCAGAAGATGCCAACAGGTGGCCAACAGGCACATGAAAAAATGCTCAACATCACTAATTACTAGAGAATTGCAAATCAAAACTACTACAAAGTACCACTTCACACTGGTCAGAATGGCCATCATCAACAAGTCAATGAATAACAAATGCTGGAGAGGGTGTGGAGAAAAGGGAACTTTTCTACACATTCTACACTGTTTATGGGAACGTAAATTGGTACAACCACTACAGAAAACAGTATGGAGATATCTCAGAAAACTAAATATAGAGCTACCATATGACCCAGCAATCCTACTCCTATTCCATATATCCAGACAAAACTTTCACTGAAAAAGATACATACACCCCTATGTTCATTGCTGCGCTATTCACAATAGCCAAGACATGGAAGCAACCTAAATACACATGGACAGATGAATGGATTAAGAGGATGTGGTATATATACACACAATGGAATACCACTCAGCCATAAAAAGGAACAAAATAATGCCATTTGCAGCAACATGGATGAAACTAGAGACTCTCATACTAAATGAAGTAGTCAGAAAGAGAAAGACAAATACCATAGGATATCGCTTATATCCAGAATCCAATTATGTGGCACAAATGAACCTATCTACAGAAAAGAAACAAACTCATGGACTTGGAGAACAGACTTATGCTTGCTGTGGGAGAGGGGGAGGGAGTGGGATGGACTGGGATTTTGGGGTTAGTAGATGTAAACTATTGCATTTGGAGTGGATAAGCAATGACGTCCTGCTGTATAGTTTTTGTTTTGGAGTTCCTTCTGTGGTGAAGCAGGTTAAGGATCTGGCATTGTCTCTGTGGCAGCTCAGGTTGCTACTGAGGCTGGGATGAGATCCCTGACCTGGCGTAGTGGGTTAAGGGTCCAGTATACTAGTATTACTGCAGTATTACTGCAGTTGCAGTTTGAATTTGATTTCTGGTCGTATAACTTCCATATGTGGCAGATGTGCATCGCCCCCCTGCCAATTTTTTTTTTTTTTTTGGTTTTGAAGTTCCACTTGTTAAGGTAGAGGATAAGACACATTTTGCTTAGTAATTTATTTATTTGATTTATAACTTTAAAATATTAAGGCCTTCATCTGTATTCTTACCTGGGCCTGATAAAGGAGGGAGATTAATAAAAGAAAATCACAGCAGGCCTTTGTACCTATTGTGGAAGACTATACAAGCATGGCACTGGTTAAATTTGTGTATTAATTTCCTATTGTTGCTTAACAAAGTACCTCGAACTTAATGGCTTAAAGCAAATTTGTTTTACATATTTATTGTCTTATAATTCTAGAGGTCAGAAGTCTGATATAGCTTTAACAAGGTCTGAGCAAAGCTGTGTTCCTTCTAAAAGCTCTAGAGGAGAATCTGCTTCTTTGCCTTTTCCAGCTTCTAGAGGCAGCCTGCATTCCTTGGCTCATGTCTCCTTTCTCCATCTTCAAAGCCACAGTGCAGCATCTTTCAACTCTGATTCTGACTTGCCTCCTTCTTTCTTTGCTTTATAAGGATCCCTGTGATTATATGGGACCCAACAAGGCAATCCAAAATACTTTTCCCATTTTAAGCTCCTTAACTTATTTACATTTGCAAATTCCTTATTGCTTTTTAAGGAAACCTATTTACAGTTTCCAGGGACTAGGATGTGAATGTATTTGGGAGAAACGTTGCTCTTTCTACCATGAAGAGTGGGAATGGGAAGGCACGCAGAAATAGTAGCACTCAAAATAATAGTTTTATGTTTTACTTTATATAATTTTGTGCTACTGTTTACATTGTTTCCATTGTTTTTGCCAAGAAGATATTATTTTTATGTTAATAACCATTCAAAATACATTTCTATCCCTTTCCCACTTTGTCTTTCCTTTTATAGAAAGTATACTTTATCTCACACATTGTTTTGCCTCACAGAATCATTCTTTCGAATGGCCTCTTAAAGTCGTTGTGTTTAATCCCATTTGATAGAGATACAAATTGGTGTATAGAAGAGCATAACTGACTTACTAATATTTGCACTTGAATAAAGGGATAATCTTTTGAAAGAAGAATAACTGTGGAATAAAAGACTATAAATAAGATTTTTAAAAAGATGCATTTTACCACATATCACTTCCCCCAAACAAGTTCCAATCTATATATTGAGTCTTATTCTCAATAACACTGATATCCCAGGGGTCAAGGTGTTATTTGCTTCCAAATAGACCCAAGTTAAATACCTGACGATATATTCCTGGGAAAGCTTAACTCTTTTAGTAGTAATAATGTTTTATATTCTCTTTTTTCCTGATCCTCTCATATCAGCAAACCAAATTTAAGCAGTCATAAAATGCATTATCTTAAAAGAAAGTTATTTAATACATGTACAATTAATAAAGATATCACTGCCCATATCCCTTCACCCAAAAGTATCTCCCAAGACATTCTAATGGTCAGGGTTTCCTCCCTCTGGATGGAGGTTTCTCACAGTGGATACTGTGGTGATGGTTTCCTTTTGAATATGGAAGCATGGCTGCTGTGTTCCCATTACCATTGGTTCTGGGGGGGTCTCATTTTGAAGAACTAGGGTTTATAGATTGACTTGTGTTGCAAGCTCATCCCTGGTTTATTCTCCCTTTCACCAGCAGGAGCTCAGTCATAACTGGTTTAGGACAAAGTTTTTAGAACCAGGGCACCTCTTCTTATAGGTTTGATTGCTTTATCATGTTCAGCCGAGTAAAATATAGAAAGACTAAACCAAAAAGATCTTATCTACTTCCTCTTTTCAATACAAAGCATTCAACATCTAAACATTTTCAACAGTCTCACAACGCTTTTTTCCCCCTAAAGTTGAGATGATCATAACAGTATTCTTTAGAAAATTCCTCTAGACACATTTTCAAATCATATTAAACCATTCCCAAATTATTGGCAGCATATTAAATAAGTAAGACTAATTAAAACATAAAAGAAAGAAAGATTACTAATAGGAAAATAGTCACAGAAACGTAATTTAGACAGATGTTAATACATCATAAAAAAAATTCCAGGAAAAATATCTTAAAGTAGGACTTCCGACTTAAATTTTTTTTTTTTTTTTGGTTTGGCTGCAGCTGTGGCATGTGAAAGGGATCAAACCAGTGCCATAGCAGTGACCTGAGCCAATGCAGAGGCAATACCATATCCTTAACCTGCTGAGCCACAAGGGAACTCCTAACATTCTTAAATTTGATATATAGAATATCTGAGCTTTTATGTTTCATAACATAATCAATGCTACGATTGACCAAAATAAACAAAGATTTTTAATAGAGTGGATTGCAGAAAGTTGTGATAAAATAGAGCACCCACCAAATGTAAGGGCTTTTCAGCTTTTGGTATGTGTTTATCTTTTTGTTGCTGCCATGAGTTAAGTTAAAACAACAACAACATGCTTTTGAATTAATAACTTTGTTCTCTTTTTTTAGAATGGTCAAGTTAGGAAGTATCTTACAGGAGAAACCAAAAGACTTGCTGATGGATTGTGAGAGATAAGGAAAAGAAAGAATCAAAAGATGGGACTTCCATATCAGGTATTGGTAGATAGAAATTTAGAAATGAAGACATGTAGAAAAGCTAGAAATAGTAACAGTATAAGTAGTAGTGATGATCATGATGATAAATCTTTTGGAAAGTATCAGAGAACTCACAAAGTGATGAAGAATTAGACCACAAGATCCAGAAAAAGAAACAAAAAGAAAGAGGCTGGTACTTTTTACATTGGGGACATTTGTTGATCTAGAAGAGCTGGCTGAAAAGTTAAGTAGTGCTTTGACAGTTTCTTAGGGCAGGGGTGGGGGGAGGTGAGGAGAAAATAAAACCACTTCTCACATAGGTGGCAACCTGGTTGCCTAGAAAATCTATCCTTCACATTTCTATTAAGACGATACCAGATTGCTAATATTCATGAACCCTGGCAGAGGTAAAAGAAAATCCTCTCTGGAGAAAGGTAAAATCACACAGGGCCTCAAATTATTTTTACAATTTGGAAAATCAAACACAGTGCTTGGCACATGAGGAAACCCAATGCCACAGAAAGAACCAGTAGAACTAATAGATAATAGATATTTACTCATATCCACCCTAAATGTTGGAATTCTCAGACAGAGACTCTAAAATACTCTTTTTACGCTCAAGGGGACAGAAGACAAAATCAAAAGTTTTGGTGGAAAACTAGAAATTATAAAAATGATAGCAGAAGAATCAGAATAGACATTCTAGATCAAACAAAAAAACAAAAACAAAACAAAACAAAAAACAATGCAGTAACCAAAAACTGAGCGGCAGAACTGAAGTTTGAACCCAGAAAGTTTGACTTTAGGGGACATAGTCTTAACAGCTACTCTCAAAACCAGGAAAATTTGTCAATATTTGTATTCTCTTTCTTTTTGGTCATAGCATATAGCTTGATGTGGGGACCTCAGTTCCCAGACCAGGGATTGAACCCTGGTCCATAGCAATGGGAACAGTGAATCCTAACTACTAGACCATCAGAGAACTCTTAACATTTTTATTTCTATTTTTTTTTAACATTTTAAAACTTCCAACTACTTAAACTACTTTCTAGCTAATCATTGAAAACATTGAAACATTTATCATCTTATAAAAGACATAGAGTCAAATACATAGTTTGGGAACACAAATTTTAAGCCACTGAGATAATAAAAACCATGACCAACAGGACATTTGTCATTCCCTTGAAAAAGTTCCTTTGAAAATTGAAGAGAACAGCTTCTATGATTGATATAATTTTCACGTTTCATATTATCTTACTGAAAATTTACACAGAAATAATTTATTAATTGAATCCTGTCTAAAACATTTAAGATGATCCCATCTGGCTTAGTCTGGAATATTTATTTTTTAAAGTTCTGGTCCCTTCTTGACTCTAGTAATTAGAGCATTCTAGAGCTCAGATAATATGTGTCTCTTTTCAGAATAGTTTGCCTGAATTTTGGTTTTCAGCCAAGGTATATGACTTGGATTTTCATTTTTTTCAGTTCATTTCTGTATTCTTCCAAACTTCCCCTTCCCAGTTGTCACTCATAGACGAAAATAACATAACTTCCTCTAAATTTTTTTCTTCTTCTGTGAGACTTGTTAGTTATACTGGACGTTGCCAAAATCGTCACCAAAGATTCACCGAGGGGTGCCTAAGGGGAAGGAGGAGGCACAAACACTGATTGAGGGGCCGGGCAGGAGTTTGAAAGGAGGGGGAAATGGGTGGGGGGACCCCCAGCTGTGCCTCTTTCTAATGCCAGGGAAAGGAGTTTTCCTCAGGCCCATACTCCTCCTCCTCTCCCATGTCCTGTGTCTCCTTGGGAAGTAGAGTGGTGGGAGGTGGAAGGGGGAAGAAAGCTTGGTGTGGGTGGGCCCTCATTTCGCAGGCATCTTAATGCAGAGCTTCTCCAAGGTTAAATTTTCAAAAAGATTTCTATTCATTAATTTGGTTGTTTGGGAATGAAACATAATTGATTGACTGGGATACCACTGTACTTGAAACCAGAATTAGAATAGTTTACTTCCCAGAGTTTATCAATCCAGCAGACACTGTGAGGCACTACTTGATTCCCGTCAATGCAGAACTTCATTGCTCCAGTGTTGATAGTGTTATCCTTAGCTCAGAAGTTGGCCCCGCTATGGATTCCCTCACCCAAGGTCATGCCCCTTCCCTGAGCCAATGAGACCGATAGATGCAAGAGTGTATAAGGACGGACTTTTCAGCCCCAAAGATGACAAGTCCAAAGAGCAGTTCAAGCTCCATGGACTTAGCTGAGCCTCTTGTGAGCCAACCTTAAAATCTGACTTCTCCTACTGCCCACACCAGTTTCTATCCCTTCATTTCCACAAGGGATGGATGATCCAGGGTTACTCCTTAAAAACCATCCTTCACCTTAAATTCCATTTCAGGGTTTACTCTTCAGGGTACCCAACCTGTGACAATCTATTTCAAATTTCCCTGGAATCTATCTGTTATCCATCATCCATCCGTCTATTCATTCATCAACCCATCTATCTCTTCACTGTGTCTTAAGCCATCCTGGCATCTCAGGAGATTCATTATTTTTTTAGTGGTATTTCTTTAGGTTATAACATCTATATTATTCAGTGGGTAGTCATTTGTTATGTTTAATGAGTTTGTTATATCAACTGGAAGATATAAATAAATGTACGATGTTTAGGATGTTATACTTTGTGATCAAAATCTCAAAGTGTAGCTGCTGCTGAATTTGCTCTTTGTAAAAGCATTAGCTTTGGTTTTACCAAATTCTCTCCAGGGGGCAGCAGAGAGAGACCTTACTGCAAATAATGTTTGGAGACAGGACACAGTTTCCTTATCCCTTTCTTTCTCTCTGCCTCCTTCTTCAAAATAGACAAACTATGAGATTGTAAGAGCACCCAAATGGAAAAAAAGAGTAGGTGAATAGATGAATAGATTTAGGAATCAAATAGAATAGATTTTGAATAGAATCAAAACAGAGTTAAAAAAATAGGCAGTAAGTTGCCTCATAACTAAGAGTGGGATTCTTTCTTTCGTTTGTTCGTTTTCTTCCTTCCTTCCTTCCTTCCTCCCTTCCTTTCTCTCTCTCTCTTTCTTTCTTTCCTTCTCTTTCTTTCTTTCTTTCTTTTTTTTTGTCTTTTGACCTTTTAGGGCTGCACCTGCAGCATATGGAGGTTCTTAGCCTAGGGGGTCTAATTGGAGCCGTTGCTGCTGGCCTACGCCAGAGCCACAGCAACGCCAGATCCAAGCCTTGTCAGTGACATACACCACTGCTCAGGGCAACGCTGGATCCTTAACCCACTGAGCGAGGCTAGGGATCGAACCCATGTCCTCATGGATACAAGGTAGATTCGCCAATTGCTCAGCCATGATGGGAACTCCAGGTTTGTCTAACTTCTAAAGCAGAGTTATGGAGGTATAGCACCAACTGTGTATGGGAAGTGAAAATATTCAAAGTAAATATCAATGACATAGTAAAATGTAAAAAATAGAAATATAGATTTTGTGAGGCTCTCTTAAATTACTCATTAGTACATTTAATGATTGTGCATGGAAGAAGATCCAGAACTTCAGATGGGTCAGAGCTTGGGTCAGGGGACATTGGTAAGAGGTGAATTAGGGAACAGGGAGATAGGATACAGCCAGGAGAACAACCATTTTATGCAACCATACATTGAATTATAGTGTCTCTATGGTAATTCATTAGCTGCAGATCTCTAACCACTATACCATGAGGGCAGGGAGAAAGTAAAACAGAGAGCGGAGTGTGGTGGAGTTGAGCTCTTTGAAATTCTTCATATGGATGGGATTAAGATGGCAGAATAGAAGGACTGGAGCTCAACTTCTCTTGTAAAAACAACAAAATTTACAACCAAATGCTGAGCAGTCATTGATCATTGTACAACTATAAATGTAATAAATTCATTGAGTAATTAAAAAAAAAGAAATTCTTCATACTATTGGACATTGTTCTTTCACCTCCACGGAAATTGCTGCATTAGTACTTGGGTAGCAGTGGGACAGGGTAAGTTGAAGAATTTGGAACTAAGTGCTTAGTAGTGTGCCAATGAGTTTGTGTGAGCATATGTAATTAAGACTTGCACATGTATATGGAAAGGTAAGTCAGGCCACATATCTAAGCCAGAAATCTCACAGAGGGTAAAAATGACAAAGCAAGTAGGTATTGGCTCATTTCTGCAAAGATATAAATTCAGTTAAGGAAGGAGCAGCAGGCAGTCAAGACTCAAATCTAGGAGGTGAAAGGTCAAACAGTGAAGAACAAAGGGCAGAAATAAACAGCCATTCAAGTCTGTGCAGTAAATATTCAGGATCCATGCAAAGCTTTTATACAATGGGGAGGAGGTTCAAGGGCAAGACGCCCTCTTCCTACTTGGCTTCAGTTAGGGCGAAGCATGAATCTGACATTGGAGGCAAAGAAATACACCTGACAAAGAAGTTTACTTCAGAAGCAGTTACAGGCAGATAAATCATTTTCTGAGTAAATCATCCGTGCAAATTTGGAGTCATTATGTCTTAAAGCAGTTCTAACTTCTAAAGCTTACTAGGCCTTTTTGTTTTGGCTACTGCAACATTAACCAGCATAACGTTGCCTCTTGCGTACACTGATCTGTAATTGGTAGTACTGAAGAGGAGTTGGAAAACTGGTGGAATAAAAGATTTGAGTTTCTGGTTTGAGCAGCACCTCTCTCTTGATTTTGTTTATGTCTATTGCTCTGCCTTTTGGATCCTTGTGCCCTAGGGGTACACTTAAAGAGTATGTGGGTCCTTTAGATTTTTCAGACATATGCATTTACTAGAGAAGCACATTTTTTCTCTTATTCTGTTAAAGTTTATGGCATATCTTTGGTGGATGGTTATGCTAACAAACTCCTGGTCTCTTTATTGTTCTTCCAAATACTTGTTCTGCATAAGAGATAAAGGTGGGAGTTGGGAGGTTGGGGGAGTGAGTTTGGAGATGGAAGGTAAAAAGCAGTGAGAAGAGAAAGTCTCATCCTGTCAAATCTACTTTGAGAATTCTCTGGTTTTTGACACTACTCATTTGCCTCTTAAACTGCTGATTGTGCACTGTGGTCTAACCTGAGATGATGCATGGAAGTTGTCTATGAAAGTTGTTGCCTGATATTTCAAACCAGAGGAGTTGAGTGAAACGAACACTGGGCTGGCAAACATGAAACATGAATTTTACTCTCAGCTGTGTCACCAAGTCACTTTGGGACCTCAGGCAGATCATGTAACCCTTCTGTGCTTTAGTTTTGGCTGTATCATGGAACAAGCATTAAAGTAAATAATCATCAAGAATTTTTGATAACATGAGAACATGCTCATGTCAGTATAATATTAAATGGAAAAAATAGGTTATAGACTTAAGAGAATTGCCTAGTATCTTTTGACTATTGCCCAGCAGAGACTCAACCCACAGTCTCTTCAAGTAGTCCATACCCATAAACACCAGATTTCACTTAAATTGATTCACTGGAAGGAAAGCTTGAGAAGGGGAAGAAAGAAAATATATATAGTTTACTGTTTGGCAAGAGGCAAGATGGAACTGCTAACTTAAAGAAAAAAAAAATGCATGTTGTTTAACTTTTTTTCCTGTGTGCAATGTCCTTGCCCTCTTCCTGGAGAGGTTTTTTTTTTTTTTTTTTTTTTTTGCCTTAGGGTAGAAAATTCTTAGTGCACAGAGGAGTTTTTTCCTCCCAAACATAATCTAAATGCATATGAATAGTCACATTAAGGCAGTTTTTTTTAATCATTTATTTATATGTATCTTTTTTCTACTGTACAGCATGGTGACCCAGTTACACTTACATGTATACATTCTTTTTTCTCATGTTACATGTTCCATCATAAGTGACTAGACAGAGTTCCCCAGAGCTACACAGCAGGATTCCATTGCTAATCCATCCCGAAGGCAACATTCTGCATTTATTTATCCCAAGCTCCCAGTCCCTCCCACTCCCTCCCCTTCCCCTTTGGCAACCACAAGTCTATTCTCCAAGTCCATGATTGGATTAGGAAGATGTGGTATATATACAACAGAATACTACTCAGCCATAAAAAAGAACAAAATAATGCCATTTGCAGCAACATGGATAGAACTAGAGACTCTCATCCTGAGTGAAGTAAGTCAGAAAGAGAAAGACAAATACCATATGATATCACTTATATCTGAAATATAATATACGACACAAAGGAAACTTTCTGCAGAAAAGAAAATCATGGACTTTTTTTTTTTAAAGTGTTAAGTTTCAGATGTGTGGCAACTAAAGATGAGTGTTTATTTGTAATTTAGTTCAAATGATCAAGCTAGCTCTTCAAACAAGAAAGTGAATGGAAGTAAGTACTGAACTGTGAAAGCCAGAATAATGCTCCCCTGACACGATGTCCATGCCCTGACCTCTGAAACCTGCAAATTTGTAGCCTCACATGGGAAAAGGGACTTTGCAGATGTGATTAAGTTAATGATTTTGAGATGGGGAGATTATTCTGGATTATCCGGGTGGTCCAATACAATCACAAAGATCTCTATAAGGGGGAGGTAGGAGGGTTACCATCAGAAAAGATGTGGCAAAGGAACAGGATTGGGAATTATGCAGCCATTAGACACAGAACTCAGGTGACTCCTAGAAGTTGGAATTGACAAAGAACAGATTCTCCCCATGTGCCCAGAAAAACACAGCCCTACCAACACTTGATATTAGCTCTGTAAGATCTGTTTTGAACTTCACACCTTTAGAACTATGAATAAATATTATGTGTTGTTTAAAGCCATTTAGTTTGTAGTAATTTATAGCAGTAATAGGAAAGTAATACATTTAGGTTGCTTCTTGAGTTGTATGCTACTCCCTTATAGAGAGTAATCACAAGAGAATTTTAAGGGAAAATCTTTTTATTACTAACTTGATTACTGAGGCTAGATATCTCTTCAACTCGGAGAAAGCTTCTAAAAGTTATTTATAGGGGAAATTTATAGGGATGGGCCAAATATAGATAAATATCCTGTTTTGCTATTTAAATTAAGTTTAGGCAAATCGGTTTATCTTGGGCATGTTCAATGCCTCACTGTAAAGTTTATCTATGTACAGCAGAAGTGAGAGGAAGACCAATGAGCTGAAAGATAACTCAGTCAATCTGCTTCCTCCGTCTTTGGTTCAGTGCTTCATACAGGAAATCTACTGCTGTGTCAAGTTCCAGAGAAGAGTTTCTTCTGTTCCAAGTTACTAATCAGGCTGAAACACATAGAATTGAAGGAAGGAGGTAGGAGGAAAAGAGTATCGTGTTGCTAATGGGCTAAGAGGATCCAGCACTTCCTGGAGAAGTCGACCAAAGAAAGCCTCACCATGTCCATAGCTCTTTTTACACCTGTGTGGAGGAACAGTGTTGAGTGAAGGTCAGAAAATAAGAAAACAGAAATGCCCTGCACTTGGGTAACTTCTGATCTTCAGCTACTACTGAGTTTGACTCTCTTCTTAGTTGCTGGTAAGTGTGAATTCTCTTTGGGATGGTGACAGGAGAATGACTGGTGAGAAAGCTGGTCTCAGCTTTTCCTGAGCTTTCTTTGCTTTCTTAGGGAGCAACGCAATCAGAAATATGGGGGAGTGGTTTCCTCCTAGATTTATTTTGCTTTATTGTTATTCTTATTTTCCTCTTTGTTTAACTATTTTACTTAGTTTCCTACTACACTGTGCATATCTCTATAATTTGCCCCCCTGCGCACTTCCTTATTCCCCCTCCCCCTTTTTTGAAAGGAGACAGACTCAGTTAATTTCTAGTAACTATCCAAGTCATCTGATGAAAATGAAGTTATTTTCATTTCCTTTTCTTAAAAAACTTGAATAATCATCCCAACTCATTTATGTTCATATTGTGAACAGTATAAATTAGGAAAGTTTATTGCTTTCTTATCACCTTTGATGACCAGGTGCTTTTTAAAATATAATATATTCAGAAGTTTGAAATACGTTTGTAATGTAGCTTTGTATTTATCTTTAACGTGTGGGGGCTGCCAGAGACACTTTCTGGGTTAAAAGACACATTCTTCAACATCTAGTTTCCTGCAGAAGTTGTGGAGAACTTGGGGCTATTGTGGGGGTGTCCTGGTTTTACTATAGAGGGTTGGGAGGAGTTGATGTGGGAGGTAGTTTTCAGGTTTCATTTTTAGTAAATGGGAGCAGCTGCAGGGAAACATTTGGTTTTAAATTTTAGAGTTTGTTAATTGAAAGAGGAAAAGTTATTTTTTTCTCATACAAATGACTTTAAAATATTGTGTCTTCTAGCAAAATATTTGCTTTTCCACCCTTCAATCTTTTCCACCCTTCAATACAGTAACTGTATTACTGTATGAGCGTTCTTTTCTATGGAGAATTTTCACATACTTTCTCTCCTTTGATCTACACAGGAGTAAAGTAGGCATAGAAGACATGTCTCCATTTTACAAAGGTAAAAACTGAGGCATCAAGGTGAAATGACTTGTCCAAGGCTACACTATTAGTATATGACAGAGTCACACTCAGTAATAATATACATCTCTAAGCATCACTAAACATTTGAATAGGAAGTTTTCCTCTTTATTTAGCTATTATGCTTTTCACTAACAAGCACCACTAAAGCCAATGTTTAGTTACAAACTGAATGGAGTATCTACTCAAAAAAAAATCAAGTGATCTGAATTTTTCAACAGTTGAGATCTTGTTGTAGAAAGTTTTTACAGAAACCTGTGTAAAACCCAACTTGGCAGGTAGTGTCAGCTAGGCAAGGAGCTATTTATCTCAAGTTGCACTATGATTTTTGCATAAAGGAAAAAAAAATCAAGACTAAAACATGGTTTAGAGGTTTGAATTTTAAAACTATTTCGAACCACAACTAGGAGATACTATAAACGTTAAATCTTTGAAGTCTGTGGTTGTATAATTACAATGTTATCAGAATGTTTAGAATAAAGATACAGAAAAGCAAATAAAATACAGTGATATGGCATGATAAGTTCACCATGAAGTAATTCAGAATAATGATATGCCAAGCACTTGGGACATGAGTTTATGTCCTTATTACTAATACTGCTTTGTTGTTAATACCACCAAACAGAAATAATTCACTTTTTATACAAGACATAATCACAAAGGAGCAAGAGAACTAATGACTTCAGGGCAAAACATGTCATTAGAAAATACATATATTTACTTTTTTTATAACTTATTTGCTTATAAATTCAGTCAATGTGATAACTGATAGACAAGATATATTAAGAAAATACCTGAGAGAGAAAAAACAGCTCTAATCATCCACTCTAGAGTAAGGCTTTCCAGTCCCCTTCCCTCATATTCCCTTCACGGCTGCTGCTTCTTTCTTCCTTTATCCTGTTTTCTTGTCAATATTTTTCTTGTGTTCAAATTATATTTTTATGTCCCGATCAAAATGATTCTGTCTTGTATAAAAGTCACTGATAGGAATATTCCACTTTTTTTTTTCTTCTTTGGGCTAATTTTGGCCATTTATAATGATCTTCCAGTAGGGGGCAGGCAGAAACAAGAAGAGGAGATATAAGGCAGGGTTGATAGGTAGCTTTATCAGGTTTGCAAAAGATGGAAAAAGAGATTAAAAGCAATTGTGAAAAAGAAGGGGTTTGTCCTCAGTAATTTCAGTCTGCCCTTCCTTTTCTAATTTGTGATAGTTGTGAATTTACACAATATGATAAATTTAGGTGTGTTTCCCTCTAAACATATGTGCTTAAGCAATTAATAAATGAATCCAAAGTCTCGAGAGTACTGAGTGTGTATGGAGTTGTGAATGTGTGTGTTTGTGTGTCTGTGTGTTTGAGTAGGGCCTAATCATTACTAGCAATCCTAAATGAGCTGAAAGACCGAAAACTTTAAATCAGTCAGCCTTGAAATTGCCTATGAACCTAGTAAAAATCCAAAGATGGGAGAAATTATGGTGGGTTGGAGGGACTGAAAGCTTTATGGAGGAGATGGGTCTTGAGCTGGGGCTTAAATGATAGGTTTGGATAAATGGGGAATGGCAGAGGTACAGATTGGGTGGAGCAGATTGCAGCATGATCAGAAGCAAGGTGGTTCGGAGCTCCCTTGTGGTGCAGTATGTTAGGGATCCTGCACTGTCACTGGTGGCTCAGGTAGCTGCTGTGACACAGGTTTGATCCCTGGCCTGGGAACTTCTGCATGCCAAGGGAGTGGCTAAAAAGAGAGAGAGAGAGGGAGAAAAAGAGAGAGAAAGAAAAGGCAACATTCTGATAATATAGCTTGATGAAACAAAGATTGTGTGTTACATGATCACCGGAAATAAGGCTGAATTTCAAGGGTCCTTGATCACTAAACAAAGGAACTGGAGTACTTACACTAGGCAGGAAAATAATATAATAAAACAACATTTTCGAGAATACTGTGGCAGCAGTATCTCATTTAATGGAAATGGCACTTGGTAAAGATTTATTTTGAAACAAAGTCAAGTGCTCCTACCCTTGAGTTTCCATTTTTAGAAAGGCCCATGATACCACTGAGAGACATTGGTGGTTGAGAAGGGATATTTCTTTTCAGAGGAAGATGGTAACTTCGGTATAGAGTGGGCAAAAACATAACAAAAATTCCTATGAGTATTTGGCAGTATAGCATAAGTCAGAGTTTGTGAATTATTCATGGAGTGGAGGAGTGCACAAAGAGAGTACACATAGAGACAAAAATAATAGTATTAGCTCTGAAGATTTTTGGATTTGGGTCCTAGGAGTTATAATTATCTCTGCCTGTGTATAACAGGGAGCAAGATCTGAGAAGAGATGGGCAGGGAGACAATCTGCAGTGTAGATGGAGTGCTTCACTTTAAATAAAAGGACAGAAACTCCTCCGAAATTGAGGGATAAGATGTAAGTTGGATATAGGAATACTAAAAGCTTGAGGAAAGAAATAAGGAAATGGGAACAAATGAGAGAGTTCCACAGTAGATAAATTCTCAAAAAGATCATGAGTATTTTGGTTAATGGTGCTAGTTAATAAAATAACTCAGCTGTCACTTGGTTTTATGTTGTATCTGAAAAATCAATCTGCACAGTGTTTAAAATGCAGTAACCATCTGTATACCTTTGTCTCTTCCCCCTTGTCATCAATACACATTTGATAATTCCTAGGTGGATTAGAGAGCCAATCTGTGTTTATGAGATAAATTGGGGCTGTGTGATGCTAATTGTACCTAAGAATCAAACCATTACTTTTTTATAGTTATAAATCATAAACAATGAGTTTTAAGCAGAGAATATTTGTTAGGGAGGACTCTTGGAAGAAACACATGGAAAGAAGGACAAGGGAGCAGAGGAAGAAGTCCACCTTCAGCCTCAACCATGACACCCTCATTTGACCCCATGGGGGGCTCTGGGGTTAGAGTGGTTCCAGAGAGGCTCTGCATTGACACCAACTGGCTTGGCCTTTACACCTCCAAATCTGTCAGTGGATGTGGGCTCCCTGGGAAAGGTCTGACTCTTGGTGAAATAACAGGTGATCTCTGAAGATGCTAAGAACTGAAGGCTGTCTACTGATAGTGCTTCTAGCAGCAGGAACAAAAGCCATTCCTTGAATAGGATTCTGGGTGCACAGACTATATCTACCATAGCTGCCATTTCCAATGCTCTTCACTCCTTCCTGAGTTTCTGAGTTTCTGTCTGGTGTTATTTCCCGTCAACCTAAATAATTTCTATTATCATCTTAGCAGTGTAGGTCTACTGGTGAGGAATTCTCTTAGTTACCTTTTATGTGAATATGCTTCTTTCTTGTATATCTATTCTTGCATATTTTTGTTGGATATAGAATTCTGGTTGACTTTATTTTTCTTTAAGCACTTTAAAAATGTTGTTTCACCATCTCTGATGAGAAGTTGGCAGACAAAACATTGTTTCTCTGACTCTAAAGTGTTATTACTTTCAGGTGCTTTAAAGATTTTCTCTTTATTGTTGGTTTTCACCACATATAATATGTCTATGGATGGTTATTTTCACATTTATCCTGCTTGAGGATTACTGAGATTCTTGAATCTGTAAATTTACGCTTTTCAGCAAATTTGGAGAATTTTTTTTTTAGGGCCACACCCACAGCATATGGAAGTTCCCTGGCTAGGGGTCTAATTGGAGCTACAGCTGCCGGCCTACACCACAGCTCATAGCAATGCTGGATCCCTGACCCACTGAGCAAGAAGGGATTGAACCCAAATCCTCATGGCTACTAGTCAGATTCATTTCTGCTGTGCCACAACAGAAACTCCTAGAGAAATTTTAATCACTATTTCTTCAAATATTTTATCTCCCAATTTTCCATGTTAGAAGTTCTGCTACTTCACTGTAGGTCCCTGCGGCCGTTACAGTTTTTTTTCCTTCTTCTTCAGTCTTTTTCTTTTTTTTTCTTTCTGCTCTTCAGATTGGATAATTTCTATTGAAATCGTTTTAAGTTTATAAACAACGTCCTCTCTCATTCCACTCTTCTGTTAAGGCCATCCAGTAAATATCTTATTTCAGATACTGTATTTTTAATTTTAGAACTTTCATTTATTTTGTAACTTGTTTTTTTATGTTGAGATTTTTCTGTCTTCTCATTCATTGTGAGCCTATTTTCTTTTATAGGCTCTATTAAACACTGAGCATAGTTTAATACCTACTTTATGGTCCTTGCCTGATAACTGTAGTATGTAGGTCAGTTTGAGGTTGATCTTCCTTTGTTTTTTTTTTTTTTTCTCCTAAGAGTAAGCTACATTTTGCTGGTTCTCAATCTAAGCTTTATTTAGATTGCTAATATTGCATCTCAGAGACTGTATTTTGTTTTACTACCTTATTGATTTTTTCCCTCCAGAAAACATTTAACTTGGTTAAACTCAAACTCAAAACTCTCTTGGACAGTATTTTAAATCTCAATGCTTTTACCTTTAGCTAGTTGGCGTCACATGTGCCCTGCCATGTGGGGCTTGGGGTCAGCCAGAGAGGAGGATACAATTTATATGCAGAATTTAGAGCCCTCTGCCTCTCTCAGTTTCAAGAGACCAAGGTAGCCCTGAAATCTATCTCCATGTTTTTCAGAAAACTGCAGGTTTCTACTAGAGTTTTAGCTGTCCAGTGTCATGCCAGCTACAGCCTTCCCTGAGATCAGAAGTGATAAATATGGAAACCTACACCCCCAAACCTAAGCCATTTCCTTCTTTCAGAGTTTGATACGCCTCAAGAACCTTCTTGCTTTTTCCACTCTCTAATAGTCTCAGATAGCTGTTTTTATATTTTGTTGAGAATTTGTTGTTATTATGTGCAGAAGCTTACTTGACCATAAATGAAGTGGAACTTTCTTCTAGTCTATGTCTTTTTAATGTCATTGCATTTTTACCAACTGATATTGATTTGGTTGGTTGTATTGTCCTGAATATTGAAATTGAATATATTATTAAAAGTATTTTTTTAAATGGCTATACCCATGCCATATGGAAGTTCCTGGACTAGGGACTGAATCCAAGCCAAAGCTGTGACCAGAGCCACTGTAGTCAGATTCTTAACCTACTGTTCCAAGGCAGGAACTCCTATTTAATGCCTTTTGGCTTTCTAAATTACATTCATGCATCAAATGTTTTGTTGCTCTTTATTTTCCTCAATAAAATCTCATTCCCCTTTCACTCATTGTTAGGTTCTTATATATTTCTGTATCAAATTTAAAGGTCTGTCATGAGACATAATTTTAACTGCTAGCTATGTCATCTTTATGAAATTACTTGTTGCCTTTAAACCATAATTTCCTCATTTGTGAACTAAAGAAGTACATGACACTATTGAGAAGTATAGAGCTTTCAGACAGGAAGAATTTTAGAAACTTTCAAATTAAATTCTTTCATTTTATACATGGGTAAATAAAGCCCAGAATTGTTTAAGGAATTACTGAAGATATCACCCAACTTTCTAGTAGATGAGCTGAGCTTGGAACACCTCCATACCACCAAAAATAGAGGGGAAAATGGGTGTGGCAAGTATATATGGGAAAATTTTAGATGTGACATATTTGAAATAACAGCAAGCATTCCAGTGGAGAGAAATAGCAGCTTAAGGATTGAGATTCTCATTTAAGAAAAATAAGTCAAAGCTAGTTTTTTACGTCAGTTGATAAGTAAAGGGGGTGTCTGCCATGTGTCAAACACTGTGCTTCATGCTGCAGATACTTGAACAAGACAGATGTAGATCCTGCTCTCATGGAACTTAGAATCTGGTAGGAAAGTAGATATTAAATAAATCATCACAAACAGCTAAATAACATGAAATGTGTAAAGAGAAATGTAGGGTGACCTGGAAATGTGTAACTGGTAAGTGTCATCTGGTCTGAGGGTCAGGAAAGACTGTCCTGTGGAAGTGATGATTAAGCTGAAGATGTGCAGAAACAGCTAGGCAAAGAGAGTCGAGGGGATGAACAAACACTCCAGAGAGTCAAACAACATGTATGAGGGACAGAGGTAGCTAAACTGTGACTGAAGTGGTAAAACAAGGAGAAACCAATTGTGCTGAGGCCCAGTTGAAGTTCTAGGGGTGGGAGAAAATGGTGAGAGAAGGTGTAAAGAGAAAGAGGAACAGGCAGGTCTTTGAGGAATACTTTCATTAAGGTGCCTGAGGAGACAGGCAGGCTTGTGCAGAAGGCAGAGGAGACAGACAGGGAGAAGTGTGGGATGATGGTAGAGGCGAAGGAAGAGATTTTAGATGGAGAGGAGAGTGGTCAAAGCATCAAAATGTGTCAAGCAACCAGGAGTATAAGCATTGAAAAAAAGCCAAAAGTTTGACTTTAAAGGGGTTGGTGATCTTCAAAATTGTGGTTTGAATGGGAGGTTGTAGGAGTCGCAAGATTGCTCACATCAAGGAGAGAGTGGGCTGGGAGGGAGTGGGCTGTGGGTTTAGACCACTCATTGGAGAAGTATGGCAGCAAAGAAAGGAGAAAGGATCATAGCTAGGAGAAAGCAGCATCTAGTTGTTTTTCTATCAACATAAGGGAAGCCTGAGTGTGTTCAAAGGATGCCATTTGAGAATGTTCAGTGAGTCAGTAAAGATATTTTTCCAAACAGGGTGTCTACATATGTAGTTTAAATTATTTAGTGATTTCTTTTCTTTGTCCTAACCATTTTTTTCACTTTACCACAAAATACTATGTCATCTTTTCCCAAGGTTTATCTATTATATAACATGGGAATATCTGATTTAGATGATTTATTTTTGTGATATTGACAGTTTTAGAAAAAAATGTTCATGTAGTAAATAGTAAATAGTGGTAACTTCAAAATAATTAAATCTAGTTGTTTTTGTTCCCCTAAAAGTCATTCCATCTGCTCTTCATTGAATCTCTCCTAGATGTTCCCCCAGAGATTATTCTAAGCTGGTAATTTTAAGATAGATGCCAGATAGAGTAACCCTCAGTGTCTAAAATATTAAAGATACAGTGGCACTATCTCAAGCCTGCTTAATCAGACCTTTCAGGGCACAGAGTTTGGGCATCTGGACTGTTACATATCTTTGCAAGTGATATGGATAGCCAGGATAAAGAACACTGTCCTAGGTCTTTCTGCATTGCCTGTTTTCCCAGATCTACAGGCTGCTGTAGACCAGCAGTCGGCTGCTCATCTTGATTTACCCCCTCTTCCAGTGTGAACCTCAATTTCCCCAAATGGTAAGGTTTCTGAGGCCCAAGACCTTGCCTTATTCATGCTACCATCCCCAGAGTTCTGCACAGCTACCTGATGCAGAATAGGTATCCTCATAAAATGTTCCTCAACATAAACTTCTTCAAAATGTCTTTTGCATCTGTCACCACTCTTGCCCTTTCTATTTCTCTCTCAGAAACCAAGTGTCAGTCTTTTCAGAAGCAAACCTCCACTTTGCTTTTGACTCATCTCCTCCCACCACCTCCAGGATCCTCCTTTACCAGTTAGCCTCCTTCATTCTTGTAACTTCCAGGGGTCCCTCTTTCTGTCTGTATTCTCCTCTCTTTGTAAATACTCCCTCGGTCCTTAATTACAGATGTTGCCCCATCTCTTTCAGGTTTGACATGAAAGGACAAAGCCTGTCTCATTATCCCATACTTTCGGGGTCAAAATTCCTGAAAGAGCATGTCTACATTTGTTGACAATTGCTTCTGCTTGGCCCTTGCAATCCATTCTGCTCCTCTCTGTGCTAACACTACTCTCTTACAGCTCCTAAAGGTCTCTGACGACCTTCTTGTTAGCAAATTATAGAGCCTCTTAGTCCTTACTTTTAGACTTTTCACTTTTCACACATAATTTGATCTTGAGTATTTCTGTCTTGAAATCTTTCTGACTTCAAGACACTGCATTTACTTTTAAATTTTCTTCATCATTTTTGCTAACTCCACCTCCTCTAACAGATTCCTAATTTTAAATGTTTTCAAGATTTTGGTTTTGGCCTTGTCTCTAATTTCCACATCAGAGACAGCAATTTGGCAGCCTATGGGCTGGATCTGGCTTGCAGACACTTCTAATTGGCTTGTGTAATATTTTAAAAATTTTGAATTAGTTGCCAATATTTTTAAATTGGAGCTTCTACCCAAAACCCTTGACATAGTATCTAGGGTTGCTCTGAGGATTAAGTTAAATGATATGTATATAAACCATTTAAAATTGTGTCTGAATTTTACAATCAAAAAATGGTATCAATTATCTTCACTCAGTTTCCAAAACTCTTTCATAGATATTATTTCATAACTTAATTAGCCCCTATAGATCAACTTTTCGGTTGTTTTTAGTTTTTTTCTTCTTGGAATTAAAAACAATGCTGGAATTAATATAGCAGTACATAAGGCATACCTTGGAGATACTGTGTGTTCAGTTCCAGACCATCACAATAGAGTAAATAGCACAATAAAATGAGTCATACAAACTTTTTTGTTTCCCAGTGCATGTAAAAGTTATCACTGAGTTCCTACTGTGGCTCAGAGGATTATGAATTTGACTAGCATCCATGAGGATTTGGGTTTGATCCCTGGCCTCCCTCAGTGTAACGGTTAAGGATCTAGCGTTGCTGTGAACTGTGGTATAGATCACAGATGTGGCTTGGATCTGGCATTGCTGTGACTGTGGTGTAGATGGCAGCTGTAGCTCTGATTCAACCTCTAGCCTGGGAACTTCCATATACTGCAGGTGCGACCCTAAAAAGGAAAAAAAAAAAAAAGTTATGCACTATACTGTAGTCTATTAAGTGGCATTATGTCTAAAAAATGTACATACCTTAATTCAAAATACTTTATTACTAAAAAAATGCTAACCATTATCTGACAACACAGGGTTGCCACAAACCATCAATTAATTAAAAAAAAAAACTCAGTAAAGTGAACCTTAATAAAAGGACATATGCCTGTATCTTTCTACATTTGATATGCATTTATATTCACTATCATCCACTGAACATACTGAACTTTGTGATCACTGATACACATCTGTACAACATCTGCCATAAGCTAGGGGACAAATCTATCTTCATTAATTAGTTTTGGACTACTTGATGGTAACTGACTCAAAAAAAAAAAAATTAGCCCAACAATATGGCTTTTATTGGTGCTGTGTCTTAATAACTGATATAGACTTTGTGATTATATTACTTTGGAAATTAGGATCAAGTCTGTTATTTACCATAATCCTTTTTGCTTTCTACATTTGATTGATTCACTGAATTCATTATTGAACTTGTGTTTTGTAGCTTGTTATTTTTCTTAAACATTTATTATTTTTCCTTTTTATAAACCATCTGGGTGTTTGGTTTTTTATGACAATGTTGTATTTGAAAAGTATAATTATAATTACAAGCTAAGTCACCCTTCAACATATTGCTTAATTTAATCTTTTGTTAGCCTATGCATATCTTTTGCCCATCTTAAAAAATTCAGTTGTTCATTTCTTTTTTTTAAATAGGTTTGTATGTTTTCTATATATTTTTTGGAGGAAATTGGCCTTTGTTTAATCATAACTATGGTGAATATTTCACAGTTTGTGCTTGTCAATATTATTTTATGCAATTTTTTTTGCCATTCTTTCTACAGTTCAATTTCTCAAATTTTTCTTTATGGGTTCTATGTTTTGTATTAGAATTAGAAAGATTTCTTCACTGAAGGTAATGACTGTCCCAGTTTACCTGGGACTTTTCTGGTTTTATTTGGCCTGTGTACCAAGAAACTCCTCAGTTCCTGACAAACTGAGATGTTAGTTACCCTATCTTCTGTTTATGGGAAAAAAAAATCAGTACTATTTTCTTCCAGTACTTTAATTAATTAATATTTAGACTTTCATTTTTTGTGTTAGAATTGAGATAGAAATCTGTTTTTTTCCCCAAGCTGCTAATTAGTTCTCTTATTATCATTTATCAATGATATAAATAATCATCCTTCCCCTTAACAGATTTCAATGTCCACTGTTATCAGATCCTAAACTCCCATAGGTGTAGATAAAGAAGCTGAGGTTCAGAGGGTAATCTGTGCAAGATTACAGAGGCACTAAATGAAAGACCTTAATTGTTAGTTGATTTTTCTTACTCTTTGTGTTTTATTCCATTTTTGTCTCTGCTAAAACTTTGGGTTTCCACCCAATATTTTGTTTATAGAATGCATGATTGGGTGTTTTGTTGTCTGCTACTAAATTAATGTGTTTAAAAATGTAAATTATAAATACACAAAATATATGTTGTGATACCAGGATCAATAGTTGATATAATTATTTTTTAAAGTAAGCATTCTTGTGTTTCTTTGTACTTATTTTAATTTTCTTGTATAGTGACATATATAATATATATTGCAGGTTGTCTGATATGTGTACATTTTATTTTTTTAATTTTTTTATTAAAATTTTTAAAATTTGTTATTTCCCCAATACATTTTTTTTCTACTGTACAGCATGGTGACCCAGTTATACACACATATATTTTTTCACACACATTCTTTTTTCACACATTATCATGCTCCACCATAAGTGACTAGACATAGTTCCCAGTGCTACACAGCAGGATTTCATTGCTAATTCATTCCAAAGGCAATAATCTGCATCTATTAACCCCAAGTTCCCAATCCATCCTGCTCCCTCCTCCTCCCTCTTGGCAACCACAAGTCTATTCTCCAAGTCCATGATTTTCTTTTCTGTGGAAAGGTTCATTCGTGCCCTATATTAGATTCCAGATATAAGTGACATCACATGGTATTTGTCTTTCTCTTTCTTACTTACTTCACTCAGGATGAGAGTCTCTAGTTGCATCCATGTTGCTGCAAATGGCATTATTTCATTCTTTTTTTACCGCTGAGTAGTATTACATTGTGTATATATACACCACACCTTCCTAATCCAATCATCTCTCAATTGACATTTGGGTTGTTTCCATGTCTTGGCTATTGTGAATAGTGCTGCAATGAACATGCAGGTGCATGTGTCTTTTTTATATGCCCAACAGTGGGATTGCTGGGTCATATGGCAATTCTATGTATAGATCTCTAAGGTACCTCCATACCGTTCTCCATAGTGGTTGTACCAGCTTACATTCCCACCAAGAGTGCAGGAGGGTTCCCTTTTCTCCACACCCCCTCCATCATTTGTTATTTGTGGACTTATTAATGATGGCCATTCTCACTGGTGTGAGATGGTATCTTGTGGTAGTTTCGATTTGCATTTCTCTAATAATCAGTAATGTTGAGCATTTTTTCATGTGCTTGTACATTTTAAAGAACATTTATACAGTGAATATCTATGTAAGTTAATACCTAGACTATTGCTAGTTCTTCCTTTCCCAGTTATAGCCCCTGACCATTGCTTTAAAGGTAGCCATTATTTTTTTGGATAATCGGACTCTTTGCGGGATAATCATTCTTTGCTTTTCTTTACATTTTACCATGTGTGTCTGCAGTTCCTAACAACAAAATTTATTTTGTCTTTTTTTTGGTATTGCGCATAAATGGAATCATACTATGCATATTATTTTATAACTGCCTTTATTTATTCAATATTATGTTTGAGGTGAATCTGTATTTACATCTGTAATTGTAGTTCCTTAATATAAATTATTTTTACCCTAAAATTTCAGAGGTTTGCAAAATGGCTTTGTTCGCCCTGGAAAAATTCTGGTGCAGAATTAACAAACATAATTTAAAATAAGAAATCTTTTGTTTTTCACTTCAGTTTCTTTCTTTTTTGGAAGTAGGGATCATGATAACTGAAATATTAAGCTGAGACATAAGAATAAAATAGTTTTACTATTTAAAAACGTGTTAATATTTTATATTCCCCAAATGGCAAACATTTATTTTTCTTTTCTGTTCTTTCATAGGAAAATATATTTGTCTCAGGGGAAAAAAATTCTGAAATCCTTATGGGAGACTAGATTAATAGCAAAAGCTGAAACTATCTTTTTTTACCCTTGGTCTTTCTTCAGATCCTAGTATATTCCCTATAGTCCCTCCAGACACATGTTCTCTATATATAAAAGTACTTTTATTTGGAATGTTCTCGCTTTCACTCTATTATCAGCTTCTTGTTCATTGGGTCCTGTGTTAATTACTTATTGCTGCATAATAAATCTCCCCCAAACAAATATTTATTTTCTCACAGCGACACAAGATTGAGTGAGAGAGCACACCAGGACAGAAGGCATAGTCTTTTTATAACTTGATCTTGATGGTGACATTCCATCACTTCTGCTGTATTCTATTTGTTAGTAAATCCAGCCCACTCTCAAGAGGAGGGGATTTTACAAAGACATGAATATCAGGAAGGAGGAACAGTAGGAATCATCTTAGAGGCTGCCTACTACCTCAACACCAGGAAAAGTTACTTAAGATACATTTTATATACTTTTTATTTATTGCTATTGCAATTCCACATAATTATTTGATTATTTGGTTAATGCGTATTGTCCTCATTAGAGTGAAAACTCCATTATAAATAGGCATTTATTGAGTGTCTAGCTAATATAATTGGATAAATAAATATTATTAATGTGGCTTCCATCTTCCCTCCACCAGTCCATAAGCTCTAATAAGTGTGATAGGTGGTCATTCAGATACTATCTCAATGAAAACAACTAGTGAAAGACTGGTCATCATCTTAGAAGACAGAAAAAAATCCCCTTTCCTTTACTTCCTAAATTTCTCATAAAATTACTACATTGTTTTTAAAGTAGCTTTAGTAGAGAAAAATATTTCAGGAGTCTCTTATTCCAAACATCCTGTTTGCTATTCAGAAAATAACAAAATTTGTGAGAAAATGGGTAATGCTTTCAATTATTTTTACAGGATGGTAGTACTTTTAAATTATATATCAGAAATAAAATTGTAAATCAGGCTTCCTTCCCACAAAGTTACAAAGTTTATGGATTTTCTGGCTATCGTGGACTTCCATTAGTTCCCAATGTGAAAATCACTGCCTTAGAGGTAGAAATGTAATTAGACTCTTTGGATGACAGTTCATCTTATTTTTAGGACCTCTATAGAAGGAGGCAATTTAATGTCTGTTCTTGCTTGAATTCATTCATAATCTAAAGACTGTTGGGAAATAATAGTCTTATGTCTAATTTATATCCACAATGTGCACTTTTATAAAACACATATACTAACTAAAATGTTAAGGTTGATATTTTAAATTTTCCAGAGCCAGAAAGTTATAGTAAAGATTTCTATACTGTATGGACTTTGCCATACTGGTGTTTAGAAAAAGTTTTATACTTAGTGTAGCTAAATAAGTTTGTTCTTGGCAATTTAATTTGAATTTCTGGGTCTTTGTGTGATTAAGATGTCAGTCTCAGAGTTGCATTTATTTTTTTTAATTTTTTTACATATTTTTTACAATTTTTTTTCTCCATTATAGCTGGTTTATAGTGTTCTGTTGATTTTCTACTGTACTGCATGGTGACCCAGTTACACATACATGTGTACATTCTTTCTTCACACATTATCATGCTCCATCATAAGTGACCAGACATAGTTCCCAGAGCTACACAGCAGGATCTCATTGCTAACTCATTCCAAAGGCAATAGCCTACATCTATTAACCCCAAGCACCCCAGCCATCCCACTCCACCCCCCGACCCCTTGGCAACCACAAGTCTATTCTCCAAGTCCATGATTTTCTTTTCTGTGGAAAGATTCATTTAATAAGTAAGGGATAACTCGTGAATGGTATCCTAAGAACATTACACGCTGAGGTTTTAAACCCAGTAAAAATGAAGCAGCATATCTCTCCTAAAGATTAAAGTTTCCATTTAAAATAAACACAATGGCACAGAGTTATTTTATTGCTTCATTGCCTAATCCAAAATGGTTTAGATCCGTACTCATAATAACTTGCAGGGTTTTGACGTTTGAAAGCTTGAAACACCAAATGAAGAATGAAATAATTATATTATTTGGTTTTCTTTATGTAAAATATCAGAATATTCTCGCAGATTTCAATGTGTTAAAATATATTCAATGTATTTCAATGTATACTGTGTTGTGTTTATGTTAAAGTAGGAAGTCATTAAATGTTAAATAACTATGAAGATGAAAAGTAAAGATGTAAAGTCCATAATAAGCAATAAGAATAACTTCTAATTAGTTCAATACTAGCATAGAAGCCTCAAGTCCTAGAGAAAAATATCAAAAGAAATGTAAAAATAAAACTATTCTACATTGTTCTCTTTTACAACTGTATAGTCATCTTTTTGGAACATAGCCAAATATTCTAGTCTATGGTTTTGCTTCAATTTTAGGATTCTTTTAGCTTAAAATTCATTTTATGAAATATCTTACTGCTTTGTTTGTATTCTCCCAAAACCATGTAGATAAATGAAAGAGCGGAAAATCTTTAACTTTTTGTTTCCCATCTTCATACATTAGAAATAATTATCTAAGCAACTACGTTAACTATTTAAATAATGGTGTAATCCATGTTCTATTTTGGTTAATAATAGTTACTGAATCGGGGTTTTTTCTTTTTTTATCCTGGGAATGGTTAAATATCACAAATGCTTACCTTTAACATTTTTAGTCAGTAGAGCTCAGGATTTTACAATACACAAAAACTGTTTTAACAGCAGCAGAAAACCATGTGCTGTTTCTGAGAGCCTTTTTTCACTCACTGGAGGAAGCCTTTGAGTATAGGTTTGCACAGTCATGTCTGTACAGTGTCCACTGTGTGGGTGGTATATACTTGCTCAGGCATATGACAATGACAACTTGGGAAGGGAAACTCAAAGTGAGTGTTCAAAGTGACTAAGAGGTTTCATTTGTAGTCAAATCACAAGACAATCTTACTCCTACTGATGATTTTGACTTACATGGAAAAGGTTTTTTTAAAAATTATCTTCAGCGTCAAGGGCTTTTCATTTGTGTTTTATCTTGTGTTCATTTGTGTAGATGCATGTTTTAATATTATGTATGCTGAAACCTGATGTTTCTGGTATTTTTAATTAAATCGAGGAATAATTTATGTAGTTAACTATGTCCATTTAAAAGGTACAATTTGATGAGGTTTGACAGTTGTATTATGTACCTGTGATTATCGTCACAAACAAGATACAAAACATTTCCACTATTCTTCAAATATTCCTCCATGTATATTTGTAGTCTATTCTTGCCTTCATTCCCATCATCTGTAAGCAACCACTGGTCTGCTATTTGTTACCATAGATGAGTCAGGATTTTATATTAGTAGTAGTACTTTGTGTAGTGTGTACTATGTACTCTTTTTTGTCTGCCTTATTTCACTCAAGGGAATGATTTTGAGATTCATCCATGTTGTGTGTGTTCCTTTTCATTGATGAATAGTTTTCCATTGTAGGGATAACTTGTCTATCTGTTGATTGGCATTTGGGTTGTTTCTAGTCTTTGATCATTGTGAATAAACCTGCTATGAACATTCATGCTCAAATCTTTGTGTGGACATAGGTTTTTATTTCTCTTGGGTCAATACCTAGGATTGGAATGGTGAGGTTATATGTGGGCATGTGTTTGACTTTTGAAAAAAAAATGCAGGAATTTTCTAGTGTAGTTATACTCTTTTACATTCCCATTGGTAATGTATGAGAGTTCCAATGGCTTCACACTCTTGCCAATTACACATTATCAATCTTTTTAACTTTGGCCATACTTATAGGTGTGTAATCATTATCTTTCAGTGATTTAAATCAGTAGTTCCTCTATGATTACTAATGTGGAACAAATTTTTGTGTATTTATTAGAAGTTTGAATTTTCTTTTTTTGGTGAAGTGTCTGTTCTAGTCATGTGCCTGTTTTTAAAATTGATTTTTAAAATTACTGAATTGTAAAAGTTCTTCACATAGTCTACATAGCATTTTTTTGTTAAATACACATATTGCAAATATTTTATTCTAATCTGTGGTTTACCTTTCATTTTATTAGTGATATTTTTCAAAGAGCAAAATTTTAAAATTTTGATAATGTCTACTTTATCAAATTTTATTTCATGATTAGGGACATACTTCAATAGAGCAGAATAGGGTCTAGAAATGGACTCACACATTTATGGTTTATTGATAATCAACAAAGGTGTGCCTATCCTTTAGCCAATGCCAGACTGCCTTGATTACTGTAGCTTCAGAATAAAGTTTAAAATTAGATGGTATAAATCTTCCAGTCTTACTCATTATTAAACATTGCTTTGACTAGTCTAGATTCTTTATTTCTATATAAATTTCAGAACTAGCTTCTCAGTTTTCACAGAAAATACTACAAGCTTTTAATTAAGACCATGTAGAAACTGTGGACCAATTTGAGGAGAACTGACCTCTTAACAATATTGAATATTTCCATCCAAGAACAAGATACTTATCTTCATCTATACAGGTATTCTTTAATTTATCTCAGTGATATCTTGTGGTTTTCAGTGTACAAGACTTGTGCATCTTTTGTTAAATTTATTCAATAGTTTTTTGCATTATTATAAATAGAATTAATTAAAATTTTTTATTTTTTAATTATGCACTGCTATATATAAAATACAATTATTTAAAAATATAATTAGTGTTTTTATACCATGACCTTGCTAAATTCAATTAATTCTAGGAGTGGTTTTGTAGATCTCTAACCATCATACCTTCTGCAATTAAAGACAGTTTTATGTTTTTGTTTCTGATCTGTACGTCTTTTTTCCCCTTGCCTTACTGCAATCACTAGAACCTGGATTACAAAATTGAAAAGAAGTACTAAGAGCAGAAATTCTTGCTCCGTTCTTAATTTTAGAGGGGAAATATTTCATTAAGTATGATGTTAGCTGTCATATTTTCTTCAATGCTCTTTAAGGGTTTGAAGAGATTAACCTCTATTCCTAGAGTTTTAAAAATAATGAATGAGTGCTGAGTTTTGTCAAATGCTTTTTCTAAATCTGCTAAAATAATCATGTTTTTCCCCTTATTCTATTAATGTGGTCAATTTCATTGATTTTTGAGTATTCAAACTGCATTCCTGAGAAAAACCCTACATGATCATGTTGTATTAAAAACGCTAGATTTGATTTGCTAATATTTTTTGAAAATTTTTATGTTAAATAAGTCTGCTGGTCTTGTTCTTATTCATAATGCGTTCACCTGGTTTGGGTATAGTTAATTCTACCCTTGTAAAATGAGAAGAGAAATGTTTCCTCCTTGTCTATTTTCTGAAGGAACGTTTGTGTAGATCTGATATTACTTTATGAAATGCTTGATTAAATTTGACACAGTAGGGAGTTCGCCTTGTGGCACAGCAGAAATAAATCTGATTAGTACCCATGGGGATGCAGGTTTGATCCCTAGCCTCATTTAGTGGGTTGAGGATGCGGCATTGCCACGAGCTGTGGTATAGGTCACAAATGCAACACAGATGCGGCTCAGATCTGGCATTGCTGTGGGTGTGACATAGGCCGGCAGCTGTAGCTCTGATTCAACCCCTAGCCTGGGAACTTCCATATGCCACGCCTGCAGCCCTAGGGGGAAAATATTTGACAGTGTTGCCAACTTGGTGGGAAGATTTTTTTCTTTCTTTCTCTCTTTCTCTCTCTCTCTTTCTTTCTTTCTTTTTTTTTTAAGGGCCACACCCACAGCATATGGAAGTTCCCAGGCTAGAGTTGAATTGGAGCTGCAATTATCAGTCTAGGTCACAACCACAGCAACAACACAGGATCCAAGCTATGTCTGTAAACTACGCCACAGCTCATGGCAATGCTGGATCCTTAACCCACTGAGTGAGGCCAGGGATTGAACCTGCATCCTCATGGATACTAGTCAGGTTTGTTACCACTGAGCCACGATAGGAACTCCAGTGGGAAGATTTTTATCAACAAATTTAATTTCTTTAATAAACATTAGGTTTTTCAGATTATCAGTTTAATTCCAAACAAAGTTTGAAATCTTTGTCTCCAGTGAATTTCTCCATTTTATCTGTTATTTAATTTTGGTTAGCATAAAGTAGTTAATATTTGCTTACTATTTTCATAAATATAGTATCTATGTTAATGTTCCTTCTTTCCTGATATTAGATGTTTATGTTTTTTTCTTTTTTGTCTTTTTGCCTTTTCTAGGGCCGCTCCCATGAAATATGGAGGTTCCCAGGCTAGGGGGCGGATCGGAGCTGTAGCCACCGGCCTATGTCAGAGCCACAGCAACACGGGATCCGAGCCGCGTCTGCAACCTACACCACAGCTCAAGGCAACACCGGATCCTTAACCCACTGAGCAAGGCCAGGGACTGAACCCGCAACCTCATGGTTCCTAGTCGGATTCATTAATCACTGGGCCACGACGGGAACTCCTATGTTCTGCTTTTTTCTTGATAAATCTGGGCTATTGGTTTATAAATATTGAACAACTTTTCCAAGAACCAGCTTTTGATTTTGCTAATTTTTATCTTGCTCATTTTCTATTTTGTTGATTTCTGCTCTTTTATTATTTTCTTCCTTTTGTTTTTAGCTGTTTAGGTGGATCTTAATTTTTTTGTTTTGTTTTGTAATTAGTATTTAAAACTATATTTTTTTTTCTGTAAGCATTGCTATAGCTGCATGTCACAAAATTTGATATTATATACACTTTTATCTATCTTACTTCTTTCACTTAACAATATGTCCTGGAGATCATTCCATAATACGTCATCCTTTTCAAGAGTTTCATTGTACTTTGTGGATGTACCATAATTTAGAAAACTAGCTCCCTATGGGTGGCTATTTGGGTTATTTCTAAAAGTCTTAACTATTACAATATTATAATGATCAGCCTTGTGTATATATATTTCTCACTATTGCCTTATTGCCTGCATATCTTTGGGATAGATTCTGAGAAGTGATATTGTTGGATCAAAAGGAAAATGGCATATGTAACTTTGCTATTTACTGTCAAATCTTCCTTTTTTTTTTTGTGCTATTTAGGGCCACACCCATGGCATATACAAGTTCCCAGGCTAGGGGTCTAATCAGAGCTACAGCTGCCAGCCTACACCACAGACACAGCAACTCTGAATTCTTAACCTGCTGAGTGAGGCCAGGGATCGAATACACACCTCATGGATACTAGTTAGATTCGTTTCTGTTGAGCCACGATGAGAACTCCAAATTTTCCATTATTGAAGCTATAACATTTAACATGCCAGCCATATATTGGCATTCCTGTCTTTTCACAGCTTTGTAAAGAGAATATGTTGTCAAATTTTTGGATTTTGACAATGCTATAAGTGAGCAACAGCATTTCTACAGTTTTGATTTGTATTTCTTTTACCATGAATGATGTTAAGCTTCTTTCTAAATGACTAAGAGAGCTATGTACTTCTAACCTAGCTTGAGCCAGTCATAAGCCAGAAAGCTGTGCAACCACTCTTCTGCATTCTAAGGATGCAGAATGAACACTGTAGTTAAAAATCTCTGCCCCCCTGGAGCTTACAGTCTAGTAAGGAAGTGATGGGTTTGGCACTTGAATTTTGGCAATTGTTTCCAATCTTCATCTTTAGCTCAGCTATTCCCATTCAGCTTCAGAATTCATAATGCTTGTGTCCATATGCCATTATAATCATGATTCTTTGGACTTGCCTTTTGATATGCTCTTTCAGACTTTTGTCTCTTAGTGTTTCTACAGAAACATGGCTTAGACTTGCTTCCCCAAGTCTCTTGACTTGGGTTAATTTGGGTAATGTATTTATCCTAGTATATTTCTTAGGCTCCAACCCTTGGTTTTTACTCACTGTAGTAAGGACTACTTGCACAAGAAAAATTGGGCAATAGGAGAAACTTACAAGCTGGGTGGGCTTGGCCAAACTGCTTTATTACTGAGTCTGAATTTTTTTACCTATAAAATGAGGATGATAATACCTGTCAATATGGAGACACTGAAATGAATAGCATGCAAACTACCAAAAATCTGTTCCTAGTGTAAGTGTTCAAAAATTATTTTAAAACAATATTTTATTAAAGAAAATGGTAGCTAAGAGGGGTAGTGTATCCAAAATTTCTCCAGAAAAACTTTGCATTGAATTTTATCCTAAAATGTTTCTCTTTTTTTAAAAAGAATTATTGGAGTATAGTTGACTTACAATGTTGCGGTAGCTTCAAGTGTACAGCAAAGTGAATAAGTTATACATATACATATCTATTCTCTTTCAGATTCTTTTCCCATATATACCATTGTAGAATATTGAGTAGATTTCCCTGTGTTTACAGCAGGCCTTTGTTACATATTGATTTTGTATATGGTGGTGTGTATATGTCAATCCCAACCTCCCAATTTATCCCTCCCTTCAACGTTTCCCCTTTGGTAACCATAAGTTTGGTTTTGAAATCTTTGAATCTTTTTCTGCATTGTGAATATGCTCTTTTGTATCATTTTTATTAGATTCCACATATTAGTGATCACATATGATATTTGTCTTGTCTGACTTACTTCACTGCCTATGATAATCTCTAGGTCCAGAAATGTTGCTGAAAATGGCATTATTTTGTTCTTTTTATGGCCAACTAATGCTCCATATTATTTCTATGTATATTCAATATATATTACATCTTCTTTACCCCGTCCTCTGTCAATGGGCATTTATACTGCTTCTTTGTCTTGGCTATTGTAAATAGTGCTGCAACAAACATTGGGGTGGACATACCTTGTCGAATTATGGTTTTCTTTGGGTATATGCCCAAGAGTGGGATTGCCGGATCACATGGTAATTCTATATTTAGTCTTAAGGAAGCTCTACATTGTTCTTCACAGTGGTTGTACCAGCTTACATTCTCACCAACCGTATAGGAGGGATCCCTTTCTCTACACCTTCTCCAGCATTTATTGTTTGTAGACTCTTTTTTCCTGTTTTTTTTTCTTTTTTGCATTTTAGGGCCTCATGTGCAGCATATGGAAGCTCCCAGGCTAGGGGTCATATTAGAGTTACAGTTGCCAGCCTATGCTATAGCCACATTAACACAGGATCCAAGCTGTGTCTGCAACCCACATTGCTGCCTGTGGCAATGCCAGATACTTAAACCCACTGAGCAAGGCCAGGGATCGAACCCATGTCCTCATGGATACTAGCTGGGTTTGTTACCACTGAGCTACAACAGGAACTCCCATTTGTAGACTTTTTTTGTTTTTTTTGCTTTTTAAGGCTGCCATGTAGCATGTGGAAGTTCCCACACTAGGGCTCAAATTGGAGCTACAGCTGCCGGTCTACACCACAGCCTTTTTAGACTGTGGTGTAGACTTTTTAATGATGGCTATTCTGATTGCTATGAGGTGATATCCCATTGTAGTTTTGCATTCTCTAATAATTAGTGATGTTGAGCATTTTTTCATGTGCTTTTGGCCATCTGATCTGTTTTATTTGGAGACATGTCTATTTAGATCTTCTGCACATTTTTGATTGTGAATTGTTTGGTTTTTTGATATAAAGTTGTATGAGATTTTTGTGTATTTTGTATATTTTGGCGATTAATGCCTTGTCAGTATCTTCATCTGCAAAAATTTTCTCCTATTCTGTGGGTTGTCATTTCGTTTTACAATGACTTCCTTTGCTGTGAAAAAGCTTTAAAGTTTAATTGGGTCCCTTTTTCCCCCCCCTTTTTTTCACAGTTGTACCTGCAGCACATGGAAGTTCCTGGGCTAGGGGTTGAATCAGAACTGCAGCTGCTGGCCCATGCCACAGCCATAGCAACACTGGATCTGAGCTGCATCTGCAACCTACTCCACAGTTGGCAGCAATTCCAGATACTTATCCCACTGAACGAGGCCAAGGATTGAACCTGCAGTCTCACAGACCCTATGCCCAGTTTTTAACCTGCTGAGCCACAACAGGTTTATTTTTTGTTTTATTTTTATTACTCTAGGAGGCAGATCAAAAAAAAATATTGCTGCAATTTATGTCAAAGAGTATTTTGCCTATGTTTTCTTTTAGGAGTTTTATAATAATCTGGCCTCATGTTTAGGTCTTCAGGCAGTTTACAGATTCAGTGCAATCCCCATCAAATTACCAATGGCATTTTTCACAGAACTAGAAAAAAATTTTTAAAAAATGTGTATGGAAATACCAAAGACCTCCAAACTGCCACAGCAATCTTGAGAAAGAAAAACAGAGCTGAAGGAATCAAGCTCCTCAACTTAAGACCATACTACAAAGCTATAGATATCAGAACAGTATGGTCCTGACACAAAAACAAATGTATAGATCAATGGAACAGGACAAAAAGCCAAGAAATAAACCTATGCACATATGGTCAACTAATCTATGACAAAGGATGCAAGAATATACAATGGAGAAAAGACAGCCTCTTCAATAAGTGCTGCTGTGAAAACTGGACAGCTACATATAGAAGAATGAAACTACAGCATTCTCTTACACCATGCACAAAAATAAACTAAAATGTTTCTCCTTGCTGGCTAGATACACCCAATGTAGATGCAAAAGAAGTATATCACTTCCTTGTGAACGATTTTAGGAGTTTTGTGCTTTCCACAGTTAAAGCCTGCCAATATCCAGCCTCAATTCTAATCGCAGATCATTTTTCTCACATAATGACCACGTGTATTTCCGTGAAAATCCCATATGGTGTCATGCCTTCTTCTAAATGCCATTTGTTGTACGATTTTCTTTTTCCTTCTATCTTCCTGGAAGACTCCTTATCTTCTGTGACCCAGCTCAAATATCATCTATTGCAGGGAGCTTTTCCTAATCTCTTACTACTGCTCTCTTAGAATTAAACATGTCTTTTTTGTTTGTTTGTTTTTAACTTCTAGACATTATGTATACTTCTATCATTACACTAAAAACTTTACGTTGTAATCTCTTTACATAGCTAATTTCTCACCTGGACCTTAGGCTTGTAAAGAGAAGAGTGTATGGTTTATTATGTCTCTATACCTCCCTACTCCTTTGTTAGGAGTTGATACTCAAAAACTGCTTATTCTCAGAGCTTGCCTTATGTATATATATACATATTTTTAAATGGCTGCACCACAGCATATGGAAGTTCCTGGGTCAGGGAATGAAGTTGAGCCACAAGTGCATCCCACACTGCAGCTGCAATAATGCTGGATCCTTTAATCTATTGCACCAGGCCAGGAAGCCAACCTACTCTTCCACAGTAACCTGAGCTGCTAGAGTCAGATTCTTAACCCACTGCATCACAGTGGGGATTCCAGCCTTATAAAATTTGAACCTAATAAGATAGTTGTCGGAGTTCCCGTCATGGCGCAGTGGTTAACGAATCCGACTAGGAACCATGAGGTTGCGGGTTCAATCCCTACCCTTGCTCAGTGGGTTAAGGATCTGGCGTTGCCATGAGCTGTGGTGTAGGTTGCAGACGCGGCTCGGATCCTGCGTTGCTGTGGCTCAGGCGTAGGCCAGCAGCTACAGCTCCGATTCGACCCCTAGCCTGGGAACCTCCATATGCTGCAAGAGTGGCCCAAGAAATGGCAAAAAAAAAAAAAAAAAAAGACAGTTGTCTATGTAATGTGATTTCAACATGTTTAGGAAACTTCTTTTATTCTATACCATCATGCAATCAACACATCAATACTAAACTTCTACCTCTTCACTGGTACCTTTTTCACAATTGGAGATAGACTCAATGTATATAAGCCTGGGAGAAGTGCTACTTTGACTTGAATATAAATACAGGAGGGTAGTGAGGGACTCTGGGCCTGAAGTAAGGACATGGCAAACAGGTAGGAAGATCAATCAAAGTTTATAATGGGACACATTTTCTGAGACTTTTGCTTGCTGGCATGATTTACGTTTTCATTGGCAACTGCACCCCCAAAACAGCCTGGAAAAAAAAGTGAAAAAATGTGGTTTTAGTTAGGAGTCAGAAATACTAATGCATATTCCTCTTTTTACTCCATGTCTTTTCAGGACGTTCAAGTGCAGGAACGGAAGGTCCTTTTACATCAAACAACTCAATAATGCCACAGATTCACCAGGACAAATACAGTTTGGGTAATGCTCATCTTTTAGTGATAATTTTAGTAGAAAAGTACTTGATGCATGTACAGTTTTACATTTTTTCTCCAAGGTAAGTGTATTAGGGTTCCTCAGAGAAATAGAACAAAGATGTATGTGTGTATTTGGCATACATCCTGTAGAGAGAGATAACAGATAGATTAGGTAGATAGATAAATTGATTTACTTTAAGGAATTGGTTCACATGGTCGTAGAAGCTTGGCAAGTCCAAAACCTGCAGGATAGGTCAGCAGGCAAGAGACTCAGGGAAGAGTTGCAGTTTGAGTTTGAAGCCAGTCTTCTGGCAGAATTCCCTTTCCTGAAAGGCCAGCCTTTTTCTATTAAAGCCTTCAACTGATGGGATGAAACCTACCTACATTACAGAGGATAACTTACTCTACTCAAAGTCTACTGATAAAAAATACCTTCACAAAAAAATCTAGAATAATGTTTGACCAACTATCTGGGTACCGCAGCCTCAACAAGTTGTCACATAAAATTCACCATCACAGTAGGAAAAATAAGGAAGAAAAAGTGATGAGCTATCCCTCTCAGCTGTGGTTCCAAAATTCTTGAGAAATACTCTTATTTGTCCATCTGGGTGAGGTGCTTACCACTGGTCCAAAATTTTTTAATCAGGGGTGGTGTATGGAAAGAGGACTCTATAATCAGACCAGCTCATGTGAGGTGCCCTTGATGGACAAATCCATTGTGGCCAGGGAATTGATGAAGGCAGGGGTTACTTTGTACAAAATAAGTATTAAGTACAAAATAGCATGTTTCATAAATGGAAAATCATTCATTAATAACTGATAAATGTATTTTCAAATGTGAGCATGTTTTCCTATGTCATGATGGAACAACTTTCAATTTATGTTTTGCAAGGAATTTTGTGTAATTTTAATTATGATTAATTGATTATCATGTTGTATGTAACTTTTTGTAGGGAAATAACAGCTTCCATTTTATTTAATTACCTAAATTGGTTTCATTTACTTTTCTTTGAATATTTTCTAGCTTCAACAATTACTTCATCTACATACAGAAAACAGAGCACTGTAACACCTCCTGCAGAAGGTAATATGCTTTTTTTGAAGCTAGTACTGAAGAAACATAGTTAATGGTCTGGACCAAGTGCCAGACTTGTGCCCAGGTGAAGAATATGGTGATCTGAATGCTATAGGATCGGGGACCTGAAGGAACCCAAGCAGTTTAATTCCATTGAAAGATTATGGAGCTTTCTCCATGAAGCACTGTCCTAGGCCTTGTGGGGAACATAAAGATGAGCAAGATTGTCAGAGAGGCCCCAGGGAGCTCAGTTTTGTGGGGGGATCCAGACAGGATCACAGCTATCACATAAGCAGAGGAGATAAGCACTCACATCAAGAGAACCAGGAGTGTAGAGAGGGAGTAGTTAAGCACCAAGGCTTAGAATATGCTTCACAGAGGATGCAGCATGTGAATTGGGTCTTTAAAAAAATGTATTTTAATAGAAAAAGATGTTGTATAGAGCACCTCAGATCATGAAAACAATGTGAGAAAAGACAAGAAAATGGATTTGTGCTTGATTTTTTTCTTCTGGAGTGTGGGGGCAATATAGTGGGTGGTAAAGCTGCAAAAGTGAACAAAACATTGTAAATCAACTAAACTTCAATAAAAGTTTAAAAAAGAAATAAAGCCTCTCTCCCCAATTGCAAAGTGAGCCAATATGAAAAAGACTTTCAAAGCCAATGCAAAGACATTTAAATTTATTCTTCAGGCAATGAGAGATGTCTGAAGGGTTTTGGGGTTGAGGGAATCACATTCGTGTTATAGAATGAAGTACTCACTGCAAAATTATAAGGTATGAACTGAAGGGAGAAGAGTTTTGAGGTAGAGCTAGAAGTTAGGAGGATTTTGCAGCAATCCAGGTACATGGTGATGAGAACTTAAACTAGGGTATGAAAAAAAAAAAAAAAAAGGAAATTCCCCAAAGCCAATTCAAATTTGTCTGTGTGCCTAAGGTTGGATGGCACCAAAAGGGATTTATAGTCAAAGATGCAGAAAAGATGGGATATCATTGTTGGTTTGGGAGAAAAGATGAGAATCTACCCTCTATTTCCTCAGTGAAATAGGAGTTGAAATCACCCTAGCTAATCACAGACATGTATAGAGAATGTTCTTGTAGACAAGTGCCAAACCCACTGAGCAGTAAGGAGATACTGGCCATTGGTAGATTATCACAACAGATATGAAAAAAAGAAAGAAGAGGATGAAGGAAGGGTGAAATAATAGCAGTAACATAAGAACTATCATTCTAGGTGATGGGTGATTGACTGAAGGTCATAGAATAGAGGAGGGTGAAAGACATAGAACAGTGCTTGGAATCCTCATCATTGGATTTCTTTGGATACTCTGCCCCTGTTCAATTGCATATTTATTTGAATAGCTGCTACTTTCTTTTAAAAGATAGTCAGATCTTAAGGATAGATATTAGGCAAAATATTAAAGTCTTCACTGCTAACAAGCTAAAGTTCAAATTCCCAAGAACAGAACGTTCACAACTTGCTCCCTCACCAGTCTCTTATCTTCCTGGATTTATCTTGAGCATCTTTCCCTTGTGCACATATATGCTTCTCACACCCAACCTCTAGTAATTCTCTAACATGCCACATTCTTGCTTGTCTCTAAGCCTTGTCCAAGTTGGAGATTCCCTTTGTAAGAGGATGCCACCTGGCATGGTGGCAAGAGCATGAATTCAACTGTTCTCTCTGATTTGCTTTTAAAATCCTCCCTCTTTATCTAGTTATGTGAACAAAAATATTTGGCCATGAAATGCAAAGGCTTGAGGACATCATGGAAGAGGCATGTGACATCAAGAGGAGAGGAGAGATATTAAATGCAGAGTTTAGAAAAAATAAGCTTCAGCCACATAAAAATTCCCCCCACCACCACTGGTTCCGTTCATGCTAAACTGATGAAATCACTCACACTCTCCTCTGTTACAGGTGAACTGTAATAGATAAACCTAATCACATCTCAGCAAACCCCTGTCAATCGGGGACACATGTCAGTATATGTGTCCCCATTTTCAATTCTTGTCATTACCATTTTCAATTTTTGTGGGATGATTCAACTAAAGATATCATAGCTTTTTAAAAGTATCTATTGTTTTCCCTGATCTGTAGTTCTCTGCATAAAAATTAAACTCAGAATTTCCAACTTGTTTAACCTGAGAGATATCTTAGTTATTTTAAATAAAAGTACTTATACTTTCCAATTTATATTTGTCTGAAGTGCCATCCTTAGGGATAAACATTTACTTCTCATGTCACTGATTTTTTGACTTTCATTAAAACTTATAAGGAGAAAACTACATTGCTAATAAGTCCATATTATTTCCTGAGGAGCATGAATTTTATAACCCTCATATTTTCTATAACCAAAAGATTAGATTTAGAACACTGTTTTTGTCTTTTTTTATTTTAATTTTTTTTTTTTTTTTTTTTTTTTTTTTTTTTACTTTTTAAGTTTGCAGTTGTGGCACATGGAAGTTCCTGGGTTAGGGGTCAAATTGGAGCTGCAGCTGTGGCCTATGTCCACAGCCACAGCAACATGGGGTCAGAGCTGCATCTGCCACATACTCCACAGCTTGTGGCAATACCAGATCTTTAACCCACTGAGTGAGGCCAGGAATTGAACCTGCATCCTCACAAGACAACATCGGGTCCTTAACCTGCTGAGCCACGATAGGAACTCATTTATTTTTTATTCATATTAAATCTCCTGAGTTAATTTTAAAATACTTTAAAAAGTTTGTCATACATACAATGCATGCCTTTTCCTAATGATACATAATACAGGGGAAAATTGGTTAACATTTGGATGGATTTAATTTATTACATGTATTTCATGAATGTTAATTTCTTATGTAAGACTTATGTTTCTGGAATAAGATCACCAGCAAAGTAATGTTTTAGTACAACTTCATGTAATATACTGTGGATAAAATTTAACACATGAAATCCCTTACCAAGCTTTTCTTTTGTTATCTTCTGTGTGTGTGTGTGTGTGTGTGTGTCCAGTTAATATTTCACTACCTGTACTGGTGGATACAACGGCTGAGCTCTATTGCCCTCCTGTGCTGTGGACAACTGTGGTGGTAGCAACATGGGAAATAGTCCTCAGAGACAAGGCCCCCTGCTTCAGAGCCTACAGGGCTGATACAAATGAGACCACATCAGGAAACTGTACTGATGAGAGAATAATCTGGTCCTCCAGACTTGACCAGAATCCTGCCCTTCAGATTGGTCCAGTGGCCGTCACTCATGATGGGTATTACAGGTGTCAAAAGGTAGCACCAAATGGGAATTTCCATCGTGGCTATCACCTCCAAGTATTAGGTAAGGAACATCATGTCTGTGGCACTGCAGATAACCAGATTTGGCAGTGAAACAAATCTCTCTCTAATTCCTTGTTCCATGTATGTGTTAAGACTGAAGCATTATGCCTGCATTTCTGCAGTACCCCCTGAGGTGACCCTGGTTCAAAGCGAGAATGGAACTGTGGTGTGCAAGGCGGTCGCAGGGAAGCCGGCTGCTCAGATTTCCTGGACCCCTGAGGGGGACTGTGTCACTGAGCAAAACCCTCACTGGGGCAATGGCACAGTGACTGTCCGGAGTATGTGCTACTGGAAGGCCCATCATGTACCTAATGTGTCCTGCACTGTCTCCCACGTGACTGGCAACAAGAGTCTCTTCTTAGAGCTGAATCAAGGTTAGTAATTTTTCTAGTTTTGTGTTTGATTTTTCATTCTTTCAGAGGAGTTACTTTAAAAAGGAAAAAAGAGTGTGCAGAGAACTTTCATTCAAAGGTGTCCTTTCTACCCTATACTTTATGTCCTTTTCCTTCTCAAAATAGAGATTTGTCTAGAAGAAGACAGAAATTTGTTGTAAAAATCCATATTATGGAATGCAGCTTATTCTACTTTTTATGTTTTCTTCTAAATTACTAAATTGGCTTATGTAGTATACTTTTAAATAAATGCTATGGTTTTAATTGAGGATAAAGTATAATTTTAAACAAATAATTATGATTTTTATTAGAAGAATTAAGTCACTCCTAATTACCCTCATGAATTTTTAGGGTGGTAGAATTTTCTCTTCCAGGCTCTTCCAGTGACATTTCTTAAATGCCTATTCATAACATCTATGATTCAATTCATTATGACTTGTTTTCTCTACTCTCTGTTGCCATTCTACTCTTACTTCCTATTATTAAAAATATTATTTTAATCAACATGAGTCATACAGTTTGAAATCTATGTTGTTTTACTTGTTAATTTATTTTGTATTGAAATATACTTGATGTACAATGTTGTGTTAATTTCAGCAGAAGTGACTCAGTTATACAAATATATGCATACTTTCTCATATTCTCGGTTGTGGTTGATAAACCTCATATTTTTTAATAGATGATTTTTATTTTTTCCATTATGGTTGATTTTCAGTGTTCTGTCAATTTCCACTGTATAGTAAAGTGACCCAGTCATACATACATACATATTTATATTCTTTTTCTCACATTATCTTCCATCATGTTCCATCACAAATGACTGGATATAGTTCCCTGTGCTGTACAGCAGGATCTCATTGCTTACCCAGACCAAATGCAATAAGTTTGCATCTATTAACCCTAGACTCTCAGTCTATCCCACTTCCTCCCCCTCCCCCTTGGCAACCACAGGTCTTTTCTTCAAGTCCACGAGTTTCTTTTCTGTGGAAAGGGTCATTTGTGCCATATACTAGATTCTAGATATAAGTGGTATCATATGGTATTTGTCTTTCTCTTTCTGACTTACTTCACTTAGTATGAGAGTCTCTACCATACATGTTGCTGCAAATGGCATTATTTTGTTCTTATTAATGGCTCAGTAGTATTACACTGTGTATACATACTACATCTTCTTAATCCATTCACCTGTCGATGGACATTTAGGTTGTTTCCGCGTTTTGGCTATTGTGAATAGTGCTGCGATGAACATTCAGGTGCATGTATCTTTTCCAATGAAAGTTTTGTCCAGATATATGCCTATGAGTGGGATTGCTGGGTCATATGGTAGTTTTATATTTAGTTTTCTGAGGTACCTCCATACTGTTTTCCATAGCGGTTTTATCAATTTACATTCCCACCAACAGTGAAGGAGGGTACCCTTTTCTCCACACCTTGTCCAGCATTTGTTATTTGTTGACTTGTTAATGATGACCATTCTGAAAGGTGTGAGGTGTTACCTCATAGCAGTTTTGATTTGCATTTCTCTAATAATTAGTGATGTTGAGCATTTTTTTCATGTGCTTGTTGGCCATCTGTATATATTCTTTGGAAAAATGTGTATTCAGGTTTTTTGCCGATTTTTCAATTGGGTTGTTGGTTTTTTTTGCTGTTGAGTTGTATAAGTTGTTTGCATATCTTAGAGATTAAGCCCTTATCAGTTGCATCGTTTGAAACTATTTTCTCCCATTCTCTAGGTTGTCTTTTTGTTTTTTTTTAATGGTTTCCTTTGCTGTGCAAAAGCTTGTCAGTTTGATTAGGTCCCATTGGTTTATTTTTGCTTTTATTTCTGTTGCCTTGGGAGACTGACCTAAGAAAACGTTTGCACAGTTGATGTCAGAGAATGTTTTGCCTATGATCTCTTCTAGAAATAAACCATATATATACATATATATATTTGTCTTTTTGCCATTTCTTGGGCCGCTCCCACGGCATATGGGAGGTTCCCAGGCTAGGGGTCTAATCAGAGCTGTAGCTGCCCGCCTACACCAGAACCACAGCAACGCGGGATCCGAGCAGCGTCTGGGACCTACACCACAGCTCATGGCAATGCCGGATCATTAACCCACTGAGCAAGGGCAGGATCCAACCCGCATCGATTCGTTAACCACTGCGCCACGACGGGAACTCCTAAACCTTATATTTTTAACCATTTATTTGAAGTTAAAATAATAAAAGAAGGAAGAAATAAAATTGTTATAGCCTGAGGAATTTTCAATTGTATATCAGGGAGCCAACCAGATTAGACCTTAATACATTTTTGGATCAATCCAGCAACATTTTTAAAAAGGTTCTGGTTAAATGAATTAGTATAAAAACTGAATATCTATATCAGACAAATTTTAGGTTCTAAAAATATGTGCATTATTGATAATATATTATTTTTCTTAGGCTGAACTACATTGGGTAAGACATATTAAACATTATTTATAATGCTTTTACTATATATTTTCATTAAGCTGAGAAATAGAAAATATACCATATATATCATCTTATGTTCTATGCAAGAAATATCTTAGACCCATGGGAAATAATAGATTTCATTATTATTTTTTATTTATGAGTTTAATATATGTTATTCATTATTATAAAATTTACTGGCTGGAAATAATATATATTTATCATTGTATTTTACTTTTTTTAGGGCTACACCTTTGGTATATGGAAGTTCCCAGGCTAGGAGTCAAATCAGAGCTATAGCTGCCAGCCTACATCACAGCCACAGCAATGCCATATCCAAGCCATGTCTGTGACTTATATGGCAGTTCATGGCAACGCTGGTTCCTTAACCCACTGAGCAAGGCTAGGGATTGAACCCACATCCTCATGGATACTAGTCGAGCTCATTACCGCTGGGTCACAACAGGAACTCCATATTCACCATTTTTAAAAGAACAATTTCCTGTTAATTTATCAGAATTTTTTTGATAGGCATTATCTTTTTAGGTGATTTTAATTATTCTAACAAGCAGATATAGATGTTGTTTTCTCTGGAGGATCACTGACGTAATGACAACATTAGAAATGAGTTTAATTTGTTTTAGATCCTTTGGTTGAGGAAGTGCATGAGATAGCTCATTTAAATTTTAAAACAGAACATAAAATATTATTTACCATATATAAGGGATTTTTTTTCAAATACATTTCATTTCTATGAGATGGTCAGCAGAAAACTCCATCTTCTTTAAGGCATGATTTCTCAATTTCTGGAAAATCAACTCTAGGATAGGGCAAAGCCTTTTAAGATTAATAGCCTCTTTTGTGCTGGTTGATTAGTACATTGTACAGATTTATTTCCAATAAAACCTTGTGGAGGGGAGTCCCCATCCTGGCTCAGTGGTAATGAACCCAAGTAATATCCATGAGGATGCATGTTTGATTCCTGGCCTCACTCTGTGGGTTAAGAATCTGGCATTGCCATGAGCTGTGGTGTAGGTTGTAGATGTGGCTTGGATCCTGCATTGCTGTGACTGTAGTATAGCCCAGCAGCTACAGCTCTGATTAGACCCCTAGCCTGGGAACTTCCATTTGACAAAGGTGTGGCCCTAAAAAGACAAACAATGAAGTAAAATAAAATTAAAAAACTAAAAAAAAAGAAAACTTGTGGAGGAAAATTCTGGCCTTGGCCTCTGACTATGGCTCAGACTCTGCTACCTCAGCCCCTAAAGGGTTTCCAGCCATTTGACTTTTTTTTGTCCTAGATTTTATCGTTTTCCAGCATACATACTTACTGTGCTCCCACATGTGCCTATCAGCTTTGATGAACTTGAATCAACAGGATCCTACTGCTATCCACAAGTTTATAATCGGGCAGCAGATAGTATATCTACATAATACCAGTGGTTATTTTAGCCAACTTTTTATCTTGATGCCTTAACTACCTTGGCCTATATAATTAATAAAATATTACAATTTAATCAATAATTAAAATTGGCCTTTCAGAATATGTAAAAGGAATCTATATAACTCATAGGCAAAAGATGTTATTTCTGTGGTAAAGACCTAACCTCATCATTTTTATAGGTAAATTAGGTTCCTAGACCAATAGCAACATGGGGGTGGGCAATGCTTCCCTACACCAAACAATTCTCAGACACCAGCTGGGTGCCCTATGATTCAACTTCATTCTGACACTATCTATCTGGAAATGGCATCAGATTCCACAGGTTGAGGACTCAGTCCTATAAGTGTTCCCTCCCCTTCATGTACCAGTTGCAAACCCAGGTCATTATCTGTGCCTCTGATCCACCTGCTATAGATGGTAGGTTCCCATGACCCCCTTCTTCCAGTTCAGTTAATTTTCTACTTCCTAGATCACTGGTTTATTACAAAAGGATATAACTCAGGAACTGCCAGACAGAAGAGATGTGTAGGGAGAGGAATGGGGAAATTCAAGTGGATCAGGTGTTCACCCTCCCCCAGTCTCCATATGTTGGCCAACCTCTATGTTGTTTTATAATGTTCTTCTTCTTATTATTATTTTGGTCTTTTTTTTGTCTTTTAGGGCCACACCCACATCATATGGAGGTTCCCAGGCTAGGGGTCCAATCGGAACTGTAGCTGCTGGCCTACACCAGAGCCACAGCAACGCTGGATCCAAGCTGCATCTGCGACCTACACCACAGCTCACCACAATGCTGGATCCTTAACCCACTGAGCAAGGCCAGGGATCGAACCCGAGTCCTCATGGATGCTAATCAGGTTCGCTAACTGCTGAGCCACATGTTTTATAATGAAAACATTAGCCCTTTCTCTGTCTCTCCACCCCCACCTCTCCATTCTCACACAACCCTCCAGAGGTAAGTACTTTCAAATCTTCAAGTGTTTCCTCTGGGAATTGACTCAATTTTTATAAACAACATGGTTATACTGCCATTTCTTAATATAGAAAATTTAGACATAGTGTAACCACTTACAGTAGATGAAGATTTTACTTTACCTTCTTACCTTTCCTTATCCTTCACATGCAATAAGATAGCAAATTTTGGTTAAATGGCCACTATTTACTTGATTTTGAACATGTATGTTTTAAGTACTGAATCAAGAAATAAACTCATACTTTCATTTTTGAATAAATTTTTTTATTGGCCTTAATTGCTTTCCTTTTCTGTTTCCTTAATAATATGTGTACTTATTTTTAATTGTCTCGAACACACTAAAAAAAAAAAAGAAAATGTCTCTTAATACTGACTTCCACATGGTCAAATGTGTTAAGTAATCTGTCAGTTCCATTTTTTTCTTGAAGACAGTCTTCCTTGAGTTTTTTCATGCTCTTGTTCTAATCTGGCCTGGTTGGTTGATCATGAGATCTACTGTGTACAGCTATTGTCCCGGACGTCTTCTTTCCCTCCATCCTCTGCTTGATGCCATGTTTGTCTAATCTGAGTTCCTTCCGCCTTCCCAACATTTGTTTGTTTTAATCTTTCTTCCACATACAAGGCTTTCCTTAACTCTTTGGCTCTTCATTCACTTAAAAGCGAGCACTAAGGAGCTGATTCCAAGCTATGTTATCTGTGACTGGGCTTGACAGCTAGTTGGGTTCCTTAGGGTGAAAACAGATGATTTTTTTTTTTGTCTTTTTGTTATTTCTTTGGGCCGCTCCCGCAGCATATGGAGGTTCCCAGGCTAGGGGTAGAATCGGAGCTGTAGCCACTGGCCTACGCCAGAGCCACAGCAACGCGGGATCCGAGCCGCATCTGCAATCTACACCACAGCTCACTGCAATGCCGGATCGTTAACCCACCGAGGAAGGGCAGGGATCGAACCCGCAACCTCATGGTTCCTAGTCGGATTCGTTAACCACTGCGCCACGACAGGAACTCCTGGACGAATTTTTTTTTTAATTGGAAATTTCTTATTTCTCTATGTATTTGAAGGTCTTGACTCTGAGGTTTTTTAGGTTCTGCAGAAAATAACTCTCAAGTTTCTTGTCTTGGCGAGATAATCCTGACTGTCAGTGTTCTGGGATCAGGGAGGAAAGGGGATGGGGCTATGTGTGAGAAAGAATATTCAGAACTCAGACTTTCCTTTTTAAAATTTACTATTTTTTTGCTAAAGTATAGTTGATTTACATTGTTGTGCCAGTTCCTGCTGTATAGCACAGTCATTCACTTATATATATTACATATTATATATATATATGTGTGTGTGTATATATATATATATATATATATATTACGTATATACATAAATGTTCTTTTTTATATTCTTTTCCGTTATGGTCTGTCCAGGAGATTGCATATAGATCCCTTTGCTATACAGTTGGACCTTGTTATATCCTAAATGTAATGGTTTTCATCGACTCACCCTAAAATCCCGGTCCATCCCACTACCCGACTCCCACCCCTTGGCAACCACAAGTCAGACTTTCCTTTAACACTTCCTTTTGGTCTGACACTTTTGTCTCCAACCTCCATTATATCTGTATCCTTGACTCTGGAGTTTGTCCAGTTCATCTCCTTCGGGCCACACTTCCTGTTTTCTGCTGGTCAGAGATGTGGTGACCTGGCTTCACAGGGTGGGAGCCTATTTGTTCTTAATACAGACTTTCAAAGAAGCTTCCAACTTTAAGCCCCACATTTCACCCCCCACATCCCCCTTTCTCTATATTTGGTCCTTCCTACTCGAGAATTTTCCTGGGGTTCACTGAAGTTTATATTTATTTCATTATGAATTATTTACCATTCTTCTGTTCATTTTTCACCTAAAAACAAGTTGAAATATTTCTGCTCCTTGTCTTCATCCATGTTCTTTGTCTTTGCAAGTCTTTACAAAATTTCTCTACTGGTTCTTAGTAAGGGTTAAGAAAGGAGAAGAGAAAACCCCATATGTTTAAACTACCATTTTCTAAGATCCCTTCCTAAAGTAAATAGTAAATAGTAGCAGTATTTACTAAGAGTATTTCTGCTGGTTATGTAAGAAATCCGACCACCCAGTATTAAGTATGACATCATATTTATAGAATCTCAGAATTGAAGGCACTGTCTAGTCCTCTCCCAGCCAGTGTAGGTATGTCTTTCTCACAGGGTGGATCTTCACCTCTGCTTAGTGCACTTCAAATGCAAGAGAGGGTTTCAAAACACTGTTGTAGTTTTTAACTGTAAAACCAAACTTTTCTTTTTCAAATAAACATCCAGTGTTAAAAAACAAAGTATTAAAAGAAGGTGGGGGACTGGAGGCAGCCTCCCTCTGCTGCCCCAGCCACATTCATGAAACATCAGGAGCACAGTCTGAAAACCTCTCAGAGTTGGCAAATCTGTTGTTGACTTGTCCTCTTGTCAGATTGAGCTTTATATTGCTGCCAGCAGTTAATAAGTAATTTAAAGTTACTGCCACGCATTCATTTCAGTTTCAATGCCCTGAAAAAAGTGACTTTAGAATTAGGGCGATTTTTCCAACTACCTTCCCTACAACTCCCTGTTTATTTCTGAATATTGGAGATGAAAAACATTCTATTACTGTAACAGAGAGATCTAAAATTTCACCTCCATCCTATAAGAATTCACCACACGAATCTTTAAAGCAACAAAATGCTGATACAAGATCATGTCTAGTTGAAAACCTAAGAGTCTGAAACGAAAAAGCAATTTTATTAGATCAATTATTTGCACTTTTTTTCATTTTGTTTTGGTCTTTTTTGGGCTACACCTGTGGCATATGGAAGTTCCCAGGCTGAGGGTTGAATTGGAGCTGCAGCTGCTGGCATCAGAGCTGTGGCTTCCAACCTACGCTACAGCCACAGCAACATGGGATCCAAACAGTATCTTCGACCTACACCATAGCTCACAGCGATGCTGTATCCTTAACCCACTGAGCGAGGCCAGGGATTGAACTTGCGTCCGTGTGGATACTACTTGGGTTTGTTAACCTCTGAGCCATGACAGGAGCTCCCTATTTGAACTATTAATGGGTCAAAAATTTTTTAAATAAAATCACAGAAATGAATTTATATAGTTTGAGACATTCTTGAGCCATATAAATACATATGAACATATAATTTTAAAATAGACTTTATTTTTTAGCTTAGTTTAGGATGACAGCAATACTGAGTGGAAAGTACAGACCATATAACTCTTGCCCTACACTTGCACGGCCTATTTACATCCTCCACACCACAGTGGTACATTATAATCAATGACCCTACTTAAACACATCATTATCACTCCAAGTCCATAGTTTACATTAGAGTTTATATCATGTGCACATTTTTTGAGTTTTGACAAATATATAAGTGACATGTACTTAACCATTATTGTGTCATATAGAGTAGATTCACTGCTGTAAAAATTCTCTATGGGCCACCTATTCATCCCTTCTCCCACCCTAACCTATAAAAACCCCTGAATTTTTTACTCCATAGGAATATTTTTTTTCTGGAATATCATATATTTGGAATCATACAATATTTAGCCTTTTAAAATTGGCTTTTTTTTCACATAGTAATATACTTTTAAGTTTCCCCCATAATTTCATGGCTTGATAGCTCATTTCTTTTTAGTGATGAATTATATTAAATCATATATTTTTGTGTCTATATTTACAGTTGATAATTACAAAAGAATGTACTTAAGAATTCTATATGCCATCCCTCCTATTTTTATTATCTTGGTCATCGTGGGATCCATTTGGCTTTTGAAAATCCTTGGCTGCAGGTACTGACTGATATTTTCTGTTCTCCAGCTTTATTGGGTTAGAAAGAAGTTAGAAATATGGGATTGGCTACACAAAATTAAGATATTAACATCAATTCTCCTATAATCACAAGCATGTCCTGAAATTAATAGACTTGGACCACTCTGATGATGAGGGGGATTTTTCTAGGTTATTTAGACATGCAAGCATGTGAGTTAAGCTAGTTAGGTCAGGATCTTGGGAGAGACAATGTCTGCTATTTTCTATTTGGGAAAAGAATTACGGTAATTCATTCCATGTACCAAAGATGAGGTGTCACATGTACTCTATTACATCAAACTTCTTTGAATAATTTCACTTCCCTTTCTAGAATCCAGAATTATCTTATTTGGATGTATTAACAACAAGCAGCATTCTTCACTCATTTCTGGCAGTTCATTTCTGATTTATTATGACTTCTGTCATAATGAACCACAATTATCAATAGTATACTGTTTTGTTTTTCCATTTTCAATCTGAATAATAACATTTTGACATTCACTTCATTTTTATTTTTGCAGAAAATGTAAATTGAAAAAAACAGAACCTACTCCAGTTGTCGAGGAGGTGAGATAAGATTAAAAAGAATATTCCCAAACTTCTAAGCTATGTAGTCTGAAAAATCTAATCATGTAATTTGTAATTTGCATCAATATTAATATTTTTTATTTTTAATTTAAAATCTAAAATTTATTTTGTATTTTATTTATATTACATATTTTATTTTATTAATTTTATTTTATATTGAGTGTAGTTGACTTACAATGTTGTGTTACTAAGTCAGGCAGAGAAAGACATATCATATGATATCAGTTATATGTGGAATCTAAAAAATGATACAAATGAACTTATTTAAAAAACAGAAATAGTAGCTTCTTGTTAATCATCAATTTTATCTATCTATCTATCTATCTATCTATCTATCTATCTATCTATCTTTTTAGGGCTGCACTCACGGCATATAGAGGTTCCCAGGCTAGTGATTAAATTGGAGCTGTAGCTGACAGCCTACACCAGAGCCACAGCAACACCAGATCAGAGCTGTATCTGAGACCTACATCATAGCTCATGGCAATGCCGGATCCTTAACCCACTGAGAGAGGTCAGGGATGGAACTCATGTCCTCATGGATACTAGCTAGTGGGGTTTGTTACCGCTGAGCCACAATGGGAACTCCTGGACTGTAATCTTTAGAGAAATTGAATTAGTATTTCCTCTCCCATTAAACCATCTCTAAGTCTTGACTCCCCTTTTTCAATACCATTATCATTTCCCTCTTACCTCTTAAGTAACCCAGTGCTATAATTTCTTATAAACAGTAGTTTACTGAATCTTTGACTCTCTCCTCTGAAACACTTCATGTTGCTTCATTCTTCTCCACCCCTACTTTCAGAAAACCTACATTATCTTACACTGAACTTAAATAATCAATAACTTTTGATAAAATATTAGAGAGTTTTGCTCTTATGTTCACGTAAGCCCAGAGACCGCTATTGGTAAACACTGAACTGTGGGCACTTGTTAGAAAAACATAGGTAACTAATGACTTCTGGCTTTTTAAAATGGATTTTAACTTTGGGGTCTTTCTTAGGATGAAATGCAGCCCTATGCCAGCTACACGGAGAAGAATAATCCACTTTACGATACCACAAACAGAGTGAAGACATCTCAGGTGTTAAATGAAGTTGATGGGATAAATCTCCATACTATATATGTTTTTGGCATCTCTCACGAGGACAAATGAATCAAGATACAGTATGGATCCTGTTTTGATTTTCTTAGAGTTCTAGAATGGAAGGTCTATTTGAAAACAAGTTTTTCAAAGATTCTTAGAAGACAGAGACATTCTAGAGGATTTTCATTCATTTCCTTATACGATTGAAATTTTAGAATTTTAGCTGTTACTAGCCAGTCCTGTGAAAAATGGATATTATTACAAAGATAGCACATACTCATGATGAAATATTCAAATTCTTCAGTACAGTAGATGATGAAAACTGAGTTACTTCAAATAACTCTGCAGAAGGAACAATTACCAACACTTTTTTTGTAATTTTCTAGAAAATTCTTATGTGCCTATGTCATATCTGTATGTGCAGAGTATATGTATACATTCATACACATATCCTTGTCAAGACACAAATAGGAACATACTGTAATTCTGTACTTACAGAAAGCTAATATATCTTGGAGATCTTTTATATGAATACAAGCAGAGCTACCTCATTTTTCTTAATCGTTACATAAAATTCCATTGTGTGTAATGGAATTTAACTTAATTAACCAAAACCCTAGTGGTGGACATTTGGTTTAAGTTTCGTTTATTTTGCTGTTATAAACAATACTACATAGAATGTTTCTTGTGGATATATCTCTTCGTATGTGCTTGGATATATTTGTAAGATAATTTCCTTGAGAGAAATTGCCAGGTCAAAGGGTTTGTGCATTTTTATTATTGATTTATATATCAAATTGTATCATTTATGTTCCCTCCAACCCTCTTTGAAGTGCTTTTCCTTTTATTTTAATATCTGTAGGATGCCAACCTCATGTTAGCTAATATAAGATTATAATAAGAATTTAACTATTTAATAAAACTGAATTTATATTTTTCTTTCATGTTTATATGTGTATGTGTATATGTGTGTGTGTGAGAGAGAGAAGGGAGGACACAAATGTGAGGACATAAACTTGTTCTGAACTTGTTGTATCTCTATAGAAGTACTGATGTCTGGTGCCTAATAGTTTTACAGATATGATAAACTGGAGGTGTGTATTTTTATGCTGTATATTTTATTGTGATGTATTTATCAAATAACAAGTGTTTATTGGCTATGTAGCCAGCTAAATATGCATTATTGAGGACTTGGGATATCTACAAAATATGGTTTATGTGCTAAGAGAATAGCCATGGGATGACATGCCCTTTCCTCTATTTTTCTATGGAATAAAATATTGGGAATGTATATGTTAATCATTTTTAATATTATGAAAAATATGTTTAATTATGAAAAATTATGAAAAATACGTCTGTTTACTCCAGTAGGAAAAATGATACTGCAAATTAAAAATTTTCAATGTGGTAGAAATTAAAATAAAATCCATTCATTCTTTAATTGTTCTGTTTGAAACATGTAAGACAGATATTTTGTTTTATTAATGTTTGTCTCCCTGAAGACATTTACTTACTCTAGCCTTTGTCCTTAAAAGGATTTTCAGTATATTTTGTATATAAAACTAATATAATGACACTTGGCACATGATATTTTGATCAAAGCATTTTGACTTGGCCAAGGAAACAGTCCATTAAATTTTTGCATATAAATTTTACAAAGCAATGTGCACAAGGTATCATAAACCTGACCTTGACATTTTCTAAATTCTTCATCTGTCCCCTCATTGGGATGAGGCTCACTCTTAGTTAGATTCCAGAATACCTGTTTAAGTATTTTACATCTTAACTTGATAATGTCAAAAAAACCATGCCAAATGACACCATAGTAAAGACTTCAAGATATTTTTAAATGTCAAATTACACTGTAAATTGACATATACAGTGAATTAGTGTATTAAAATTATTAAAATATTCCACTTCCAAAACATAGTTGAATATTAGAATTGGGAAATGAAAAAAAAAATTATTCAAGGTTATTCAAATCCACTTTAGAACTGCTGAATTGAAAAATCTAGAGAATGGACCAGATGCATTAGGTACTCTAGGAAGCAGAGGGTGAGATGGAGTTAGTCAAGATAAAGGTTAATTGAGGGAGAAAGATTACACCTTTGAAAGATTAAAGCGGTTCGAAATAGGATAGAGGGCAAGTCTTTAGAACATGATGCTGAGATGAATGAAATTTGTGAAAGGAAAGAGGGGAGGAAGTAGCATAGAAGGGGGGGATCCCCAGATCATGACATGGACTGTCAAAGTTATGGCCAAACCAACGAGAAGCCCTGGAGGAAGGATTACTTCTAAAAAGAGTTTTTTAAAGAGCAAGGATGGTCAAAGCTTGATACACCTTCATGCTTCAGGCTGGGAAGAGTCTGGCCTCAGATAGAAAGCTGAAATGAAGCCTGAGGGTGTTACAACTGGAGCCCATCAGCTAGTTGCACTCCTTGGAGCTGAATGGCAGTTGTCTTTTGATGGGAAATCCAAACAGCTCCCTCCTCAGCTGTCTAGTCCATCCTTCCCTGGTTAGTATTTGCCTGGTGTGTCATTGTCTTCTATTTTTAACTTTTCTGTGACACCTTACTTTAGGCATATCTTTTATGAAAACAAAAACATAGATTTTTAAGAAAGAAGATACAGCTGGTTTTTATTAGCTCATTTGAGAATTCTAACTTTTAATAAGAGAATTTAAACCATTCACATTTGTTGTGATTACTTACATATTTGGTCATATTTCTATAATCTTACTTTATGTGTTTCATTTACTATGTTCTCTCCCTCAACTCTGTTTTATTTTTTCTTTACTCTGCTTTACTGGATTGGTTATTTACAGTAGCCAAAACATGGAAACCATCTAAGTGCCCATTGATGGGTGCATGGATAAAGAAAGTGTAAATACATACTATTTTACATAATTTAGCCATGAAAAGCATGAAATCTTTCCATGTGTGACACCACCATGGATGGGCTTTGGGGGCATTATGCTGAGTGGAAAGCAAAAGAAAGACAAATACCATATGAACTGACTTATGTAGAATCTAAACAAAACAAAAACAAAACCCAAACCAACCTCACAGATACAGAGAATACATCAGTGGTTGCCAGAGGTGGTCAGGGGGTAAGAGGTGGATAAAATGGGTGATGGGAGTCCAAAGGTACAAACTAACAATTATAAAATAAATAAGTCATGGGGATATAATGTAGAGCACAGTGACTATAGTTAGTAATCTAGTATTGCACATTTGAATGTGGCTAAGTGAGTAAATCTTAAAAGTTCTCATCACAAGAAAAATATTTTGTAACCATGTGTGGTGATGAGTGTTAACTAAATTTGTTGTGATGATCATTTTATAATACAGACAAATAACATATCATTATGTCGTAACATGAAACTAATAAATGTTATATGTGTTAATTATACCTCAATGAAAAGATGAAAAAGCAACCTATGAAATGGAAGGAAATATTTCCAAACCATATCTAAGAGAGTTCAATACTCAAAATATATAAGGAACTCATACAACCCAAGAGCAAATATATATATATATATATATATATATATATATATATATATATATACACTCACACACAAACAAATAAAAATACTCCCTAAACCCCAAACCAAATGCTCCAGTTTAAAAATAGGCAAAGGACATGATAGATAACTTTCCAAAGAAGTCCAAATGGCCAACAAGTACATAAAAAGTAAAAAGTGCTCAATATTAGTAATCATCAAGGATATGCAAGTCAAAATCATGATACAATATTACCTCATACCTATTAGGATGGCTATTATCAAAGAAAGGAGGTAATGAATGCTGGCAAGGATATGGGGAAAAGGAAAGCTTTGTACACTGTTGGTGGGAATGTAAACTAGTAAAACCATTATGGAAAACAGTATGAAGATTCCTCAAGAAATTAAAACTAGAACTACCACATGAATCAGTAATCCTAAGTATATATCCAAAGGAAATGAAACTATTATCTTGAAGAGATACCTGTATTTTCATGTTCACAAGCATTATTCACAATAGCCAAGCTATGGAAAAAAACTAAGAGTGTGTCAATGGATGAATGGATCAAGAAAACATGATATATACATGCAATGTAACATTAATCAGCCTTAAAAAGAGGGGACATAACTGTCACTTGTGACAATAGGGATGAACCTGGAAGGTATTATGCTAAGTGAAATAGAACAGAGAGAGAAAAGCGAATGTTGCACAGTATCAGTTATATGTGGAATATAAGGGGAAAAAAGTCAAAATTATAGAAACAGAGAATAGAATGGTGATTATCAGGGATTTAAATGTGGGGAAAACGGGGAGATTCTAGTCAAAGGGCACATGCCTTCAGTTATGAGTAGGTTCTGGGATCTAATGATCTAATGTACAGCACAATGATTATAGTTAATTAATACTGTATTGTATACTTGAAGTTCACTAATTTAAACCAGTTAGCATGTGAGGTGATGGATTTGTTAAAATTTTTTTCCAGTGACTGATTTTAGAAATGACAATCACTAATTTCCCAATACAATGTTAAATCTCTGTAAGAGGCACTAAAGAACATTTTTGAAAGGGTGTGAATTCCCCTAAAATTTAGTTGTAGTGATGAAATACATAATATCCTAATTATTTAGAGGTATTTCTAATAGACAGATCATGTATATAATAATATCTCAGATTATTTTATTCTATCCATGTGTTTAAGCTTCTGAAATCAGTCCAGTAAGTTCTCTAAGTTGGCAACCAACTTTCTTTTCATCATCCTAAATTTATCATCTTCAAGATTCAGGATATAGACCTGACTTTCAATTTTTTAATTGAAACTTTTATTTAAATAATTATAGATTCACATACAAGTGTACAAAATAACACAGAGATCCTTGTGCACAATTCCCAGTTTACCCCTATGATAACATTATGCTAAATTAGTATAATATCACAACCAGGATATTGACGGTAATAAAATTCACCAATTAAAAAAATCTAACTTTCACCTTCAAATGTGTTGAGAAATAACCCGTCTGGTGACAAGAATCTGATCCTGATGTTTTCTTCATAAGAAATTTTCATTAATCATCCTTTTGCATAACCAAATTGAAATTAATGTTAATCACTTGTTAATAGAACAAACTCAAAGGAAAGGATTATTGTCTGCCCAAGAAGATGTAAGGAGAATTTATAAGCAGAATCTTCTGCCCACCAATCCACTTCATCAGCCTTCACTGTCCCCATCCATACAGAATATACATGTTAACTCTGTATCAAATATGCAGATTGCTTACTCCCTCCTCTACCCTCTATTTTGTGGCAGAAACAGCATATCCTAAAATGCCTTAGCCAGAAACAAACGATAAAGAGGAAAAAAGAAATTAAGTACACATTATGAAGTAGAAGAGAGTAACATCATCATCAGGGTATAAAAGTGTTAGAGTGTGTAAGCATATGTGATGGAAGCAGGGAGGACCTGGCATGGCCCAGAAAATATCTGGGCTTGTGCAATGGGCAGTAGCATTCACTGTTAGACTGTGGCAGGGATGATATTCCACTAGGGCCATATTCAGAAAGACCAAGGGGGCAGTGGTGCTGGAGCTGGTTGAAGGTGCCTGAGAAATGTCAGGTGAAGTTTAGATAAGAAACAGCCAGCATTATCTTGGTAACTGGTCTCTGGTCCCCTTCCATCTATGGAGGAAGATAGAGGTACAGGGCTTGTACGTTGGGTGTGCACCAGAGATCAAAGTAAAATCCCCCCAACTGGGCTTTAATTCCTGGTTGCAGACTGACCTCTAGCCCCAGTACAAACCTCATACTTGGAAGGGAATTGTATGAGTAGAACCATTTTGTATTATAGTCTTTTTGGATGTTTCGCTTTTTTAATAATGATTTTTATTTTTATCATTATAGCTGGTTTACAGTGTTCTGTCAATTTTCTACTGTACAACATGGTGACCCAGTTACACATACATGTATAGATTCTTTTTTCTCACATTATCATGCTCCATCATAAGGGACTAGATACAGTTCCTAGTGCTACATAGCAAGATCTCATTGCTTATCCATTCCAAAGGCAATAGTTTACTTTTAATTACTTTCTGTCTCAGTATTTTCTGAATTAATGTGCACACTTCTAGAGGTAGAGATAACGTTTGATTTCTCTCATAAGCCACACAAGTAACCAAATAGATACACACATGCACACACACACAATACAATGAAAGGGAAGGGGAGAGAGAGAGAGGAAGGACTTAATCAAATTTACAAGATTTTTTGCAGCAAAAGAAACCATTAAAAAAAAAGACAACCTATGGAATGGGAGGAAATAGTTGCAAATGATGGAACTGATGAGGGCTTAACCTCTAAAATATACAAAAAACTCATACAACAGCAAAAAACCCAAAAAACCCAATTGAAAAATGGTCAAAATATCTCAATAGACATTTCACCAAAGAACACATATAGTTGGCCAACAGGCACATGAAAAAAATGCTCAGTATCACTAATTATTAGAGAAATGCAAATGAAAACTACAATGAGGTACCACTTCACACTGGTCAGAATGGTTATCATTAATAAGTCTACCAATAATAAATCTTGGACAGTGTGGAGAAAAGGGAACCCTCTTACACTGTTGGTGGGAATGTAAATTGATAAAACCACTATGGAAAACAGTATGGGAATACCTCAGAAAACTACATATTGAACTAACATATGATCCAGCAATCCCACTCCTGGGCATATATCCAGACAAAACTTTCATTGAAAAAGTTACATACACCCCTGTGTTCATTGCAGCACTACTCATAATGCTAAGACATGGAAACAATCTAAGATGAATGGGCTAAGAAGATGTGGTACATATATACAACAGAATACTACTCAGCCATAAAAAGAACAAACTAATACCATTTGAAGCAACGTGGGTCAAACTAGAGACTCTCATACTAAATGAAGTAAGTCAGAAAGAGAAACACAAATACCATACGATATCACTTATATGTGGAATCTAAAATATGGCATGAATTAATCTATCTACAGAACAGAAGCAAACTCATGGACATAGAGAACATACTTGTGGTTGCCAAGGAGGAGGGGGAGGGAATAGGATGGACTGGGAGTCTGGAGTTAGCAGATGCAAACTATTGTACTTGGAGTGGTTAAAAAATGAGGTCCTGCTGTATAGCCCAAGGAACTATATCTGATCACTTGTGATGGAACATGATGGAGGATAATGTGAAAAAAAGAATGTATGTGCATATGTATGTATATGTATAAAACTGAATGTGAGTGTGTATATATGTAATATATATATATAACGAGTTTGCTGTAAAGCAGAAATTGATAGAACATTGTAAATCAACTATAATAAAAACATTTTTAAAAATTTACACTAGCTCCTGCTGTGGCCCAAAGGGATTGGCATCATCTTGGGAGCACTGGGACATGTGCTTGATCCCTGGCCTGGCACAATGGGTTAAATATCTGGCATTACCACAGTTGTGACTTAGTTCGAGGCTGTGGCTCAGATCCAATTCCTGGCCTGGGAGCTCCATATGCTACAGGGCAGCCAAAAAACAAAATACAAACACAATAAAAGTTTTAAAAAAATTTACGGGGGCGGGGGGAAGGAAAACTACCCATGAAAAGATCTTGATTTCTATCCCAGTCCTACAGCTCTGTCATTAACCAAGTTAGAATAAGTTACTTCTCTGACTCTCTACTTCCTTATTTATAAAAATGAATACAATGCTATGTGCCTTAGAGGAATCATTTTTAACCTTATTTGGAATATAACTCTCAATAGATCTGATATGAATAGTGGGCCAAATGTACATGCTTCTCAGGAGAGGAATAAATGTATAAAAGCACAAACCAGGAAGTCATTATCAGTCATTATCACCTCAACTCTCCAAACAGGAAATCTTTCTTTAATTCCTCATGCATGAGAAATACAGTAGAGTACAGAAGCAGGGGATTTCTCAACAGTGCTTATGGGAGAGAGTGGAAGGAAAGACCAGAGCTAGGTATATGGTATGGTAGAAGAAAAACACAGAGGTAAGGACAGGAAAAAAAAAAAAAAAAAGAGGATTCCCTTCAGAATATGTCTTCAGCTGGTGGAATAACGTTCACAATTTTTCTCCTTTTCATAGCTGGCAAGTCTGTTGGGAGTGGTGGAGGGAAGCATGAAAACTACTGGGCTAAAGTAGAGGAAACCATGATGAGAAGGGTATTTTAGATTGCTTTCCACCAGAATTTTCCGTGTCTTTTAAAGTGCTCGATTTTATTATTTTATTTCTAGTTTCCTTAGCTAACAATTTTAGAATAGTCCTTTCATGTTACGTATCTCTATCAAGCTTCCAGGTGATACTGTTGCTGCTCGTCTGTGATCGTGCTTTGAGTAGCAAGTCTTTAAAGAAGTCTTGTTTTTTGAAAACAGACACCTGTGATAATTTTTAGACTGCATTCTTGCACCATTTGCAAAAGAAAAAAAAAAAGAGTCTAAGAACAAATTCACACATAAATGTAAATTTCCTGATAAGTGGGTATGTGCTATTTAAGCCATGTTAGGGGATTTTTAAAAAAAAGTATTCTGGAGGCAGCATGATATAGAAAAGGCATAGTTCTCTGTGCTCCCTCTGTTAACTATAGCATCTTTGGGTTTAAATCTCTGCTCTGTCCCTTCAGAGGTAGATTCCTCATCTGTACAGTGAGTGTAGTCATTTCTCCCTGATAAGAGTTTGTGAGTACTCAATCTAGCATCTCACCAAGTGGATGTTCAATAAAGATTAGTTCTCTAATCTCTTCCCTATCTTATATTTTGAAGAATCTATTTATTTATAAATAACTACCATTTTAAAACTTTTTTTAAATTATAGTTGATTTACAATGTTCCTTCAATTTCTGCTGTATAGCAAGGTTACCCAGCCACCCATACACACCATTTCTTTTTTTTTTCCTAACCCAAGAGACCAGACACAGTTCCCTGGGCTGTACAGCAGGAGCCCATCAACCATCCATTCTAAATATAATGGTCTGCACCTACCAACCCCCAACTCCCTGTCATCCTCCCCCTCTCCCCCCTCCCCCTGGCAAACTCAAGTCTTCCCTCCATGCCCATGATCTGTTTCTGAATAACTCCCATTTTTACATTGAAGACAACTTTAATTTTTATCTTTTATTAATTCTTAGTACATTTTGACAATGCATTTTAATTATTAGTTTGCATTACTGTAAAAATTAAAACTAATAATACTTCATTTATTTTCAAAAAGTGTTTTAAGAGTGCTTTTGCAGTAAGGTACAGTGGTCTTCTTTTCAGATATTTTGGATTACCAAGGAAGTTTTGATAGAAGAATACTGGGCTTTAGGTTAAAATATCTGACTTTAGACTTAAAGCTGTGACTAAGATTACCAAGATGCCTGGAAGTGTGCTTTGTCTTTTATTCACCTTTGTGCTATTCATGGCACCTATCACAATGCTTCAAATATACTAATGAGGATATTTACTGAGCACTTACTACATGTGAGATACTTTTCTAAGTATTCACCATGCATTCAATTATTTAATCATAATAATTCTAAGAGGGATATTATTCATATTTACAAGAAATGAAACTGAGCCACAGAGAGGCTAAGTGACATGTTTCACTATTTCTCAGCTGCAGATAATTTTTCACATTTAATCATCTCCAAAATGGTATGTACATCAGTCAGAGCCCCAGCAATAAACAAACAGCACACGGAGGAACTTGAGTCAATCAGAATTTCCTGAGGAGATAACTGAGTATATAAATAGATGATGGCTCTTGTTTGGGAAGAAATTTTGATAATCAGATCAGTTACTGCAAGTCTGCCTACTTATGGTTAGACTGCTGGTCCCCTACAAATATAAGGCAAAGCAGGCCACATAAGATATATTGTTGCCCATCCAGTGGCATGTGCTTTGGACAGTCACTGTCCTGTTAACCTGAGATTCATTCTTGGTGATGCGATCTCCTTTTGGAGCTCAAAAAATCTGTGCAGCTGGCTTCCCTGCAACAGTTTTGCCCACTGAAGTTCTATTCTTCCCCAGAAGTGTCAACCCTGGGGATGCTGTAAATGAGAACAGGAAAACCAGTTCAAGTTTAACATTTTTTAAAAAAAAGTTTCATCTGTGAATATTTATTAAGGATCTATTTATAGAACTTGTTGGTTAAAGGCAAGGGCTCTAGAATCAGATTATCTGGGTCCAAATTCTGCCACAGCTGTTTCATAATTGTGTAACCTTGAACAGGTTCCTGTGCTGTATCAAACAAAAGAATGATACAAATTTGTAGCATATTAATTATGTAACAGTAAGAAACAAGAAGTTCTGCCAGTTACTCATGATATGTTCTCTGTTGTAAGATGCATCTTGAGTTGGAATATCCTCCATTTGCTCCTCCAGATCAATTCTGCAATCTTTTCTGCCATTCTCTGGGTCCTAGGAGACTGTTTCCTTTTCCATATTAGGGAAGTTTCAGCTGTAAGCTTTCCAATTATTTTCTCTGGCCCTTTCTCTCTCTTTTATCCTTCTGGAACCCCTATGATTTGAACGTTGGTATGTTTAATGTTGTCCCAGAGATCTCTTAGACTCTCCTCAGTTCTTTTCATTCTTTTTTCCTTTATTTTTTTTTCTTGTGTCTGTGATTTCCACCACTCTGTCTTCCACCTCACTTATTCATTTTTCTGCCTCTGTTATCTTGTTGATTCCTTCCAGTGTGTTTTTCATTTTAGATATTGCATTATACATCTGAGTTTGCTTGTTATTTAGGTCTTCTAGCTCTTTGTAAAACATTTCTTGTAACTTCTCTGTCTGTGCCTCCAAGATCTTGGATCATCTTTACTATCATCACTCTGAATTCTTTTTCAGGTAGATCACATATCTCTTCATTTAGTTTTTTTCATGTGTTATTGTCTTATTCCTTTGCCTGAAAACTATTTCTTTGTCATCTCATGATGTCTAACTTTTTATGTTTATTGTGCCCTTGACAGCAGGTATGTAGGTGCAGCAGCTGGTGCCTAGTCTTGGAGTTCTCAGGGGTGGTAGTGCCTCGCATGTACTCAGAGCATGTGATGGGAGCAGTGATATTATGCTACCTTCCCTGGAGCAGGGTGGTTGCTAGGAATGGGGTCCGTGAGAGAGTTGACAGTGGTTCATGGTTCCTGGGATTGCTTTTGGCAGGGAGGCAGCACTGGCTCCTGCAACCCCTCCTGCTTCTAGGTAGCTCTCAGGATAATTTTCCATTGTTGGCAGTGTCAGCAGGTGTTCCTGCATCCCTCCCTTTGTCAGAGAAGCTCTCAGGACTGCTCTCTGTAGCTGCAGGGGCAGGTGCCTTTCTGTAGTCACTCCCTTTGTTTGGCTAGTCTAGGGAATGTTCCCTGTAGCCCCAAGGGTTGGGGTGCTGCTCCCTATCTGTTGCTGAAAGTTTCTCTCTGTAGCTATAGGACCTGCACCATTCTTGTGGTCCCTCCCCCTTCCATGCTGATTGCAGAGTGCTCCCTGTAGTTGCTGTGAAGTACCACGTGCACCAGTGGACCCCTCTCAGCTTCTTTGGCTAGCTGTGCAGTGTACACAGAGTCTGCTGCTTGGTGGTTGGCAGGGATCCTGAGTTTGTGCTGTTCTTGAGATCACTCCACTGACCCTCTGTGCTTTTTGTGGCACCCAGGCAGTGTATGCTGTTTCCAAATTCATCGTTCCCCTTTACTGGGCCTTTTGCGGCTTTCCACCTGCCCACCAGGCCTTTTGCAACTCCCAGGGTCCTTTGTGCTGTTTCCAAATTCACTTTTCACCCCCTAGGCAGATTACAGCTCTCCGCCCACCCACCAGGCCTTTTGCAACTCCTGGCACTTTTTATGCTGTTTCAGAAATAATTTTGCCAACTAAATGGGCTTTTCACAGCTCTCTGCCTACCCAGAAGACACCTTGCAACTCCCAGGATCATTTATACTGTTTCAGCAATAGCTTCAGCATATCCCCCAACCTGGCTGTTGACTGGGGTCATGGGGCCTGTGCTATTCCTGAATTCCCTCTGCCTCTTCCAAGTGTTCCCTCCACTTGCTCCACTTTCTCTGTAGCCTTAAGGGTGGTGGGCTGCTCCCCAGCATGCTAAATAGTCTCTACTTGAGGGTTGATCCTGGAGTTGGAGCCATTGATGTCTTGCAGCCTGAGAGCGCTAACAGGAGATAATAGTGATGGATCCCACCCATTTCCTCCAGCACCCCCTAACAATGGTGCCTATCCTCCAAGCCCAACAAGGTTTTCCTCAGTTTACAGCCTCAAATGTGGTCACTCCAGATTCTAGTCCCTCCAGGCTAAGTGCTACCAATTCTAGTTTCTCCCATGTAGCCTCCAATATTCCAAGAGTCTTCATCTGTCCTGGCTGGTCTCACTGGGGGAACTCCCCAGTGTGTGGGAGTTTTTCCTCTTTCCAGCTCCCTCCTAGGCAGGCAGGTCCTGACCCACTTCATTTCTCCTTTTCTATCCTTGTTTTTCCTTTCTTTTTTTTGTCCTACCCAGTTTTGTGGTTTTTCTTGCTCTATCAGAGTTCTGGGGTCTTTTGTCAGCTTTCAGCAAATTTTCTGTGCAAATAGTTCCACATATAGATGTATTTTCAATGTATTTGTAGGAGTAGGTGAGCCTCATGTCTTACTCCTCCATCACCATTTTTTGTCCCCCGGAAATACAGATTTAAAACATAGAAAGTTAGAATAGGATTCATATTTGGGAGTTATCTTCCCATAAGCAATGGATAAATCAATAGGAGTGAATCAAATTTTTCAAGGAAGGATGATGAGTTGGATAGAGAAGCAAGAACCCAGATGGAGTCTGAGGAACACATATTTAGGAGTGGGCCAAAGGAGAGAACCTAATAAAAGAGACGGAATGCAGTCAATGGTGAAAGAAAATCAATGGAAACCAACAGAAGAGTTTGAGGGAGAAAGAAGCAACAGTTTCAAGTTCCTTAAAGACGTCAGGTAGAAGAAGTTAAAATCCTTTGAATCAATAATCAGTGGATCATTGATAAGTGCCTTAAAAGCAATTTCAGGGGGTGATGGACAGAGGAGAGGCAACATGTAGGAATAGGGAGGGCTACCTCTTCAGATAGCTTTTGATTATTTCTTTAAAAATTATTATGAATCATATCAGAAAATATCCCAAAATACCTTCTGGAGGTTCTTTTTTGTATAATATTATTATATTCACTTTCTAAGAATAAAACCCTCTAAATTAAATTCTAAGTAGCACATTGTTCAAACAGTTTTTGAAATTTCTAACTTTTTTGAGAAAAGAAAAACACCTGACTTTCTCCAGATCTCTTTGCTACTTTGAGCAGAAAGTATTATTAACATCAGTAGATTAACCTGACTCATCATAAGGAATGTATAAAGGCATTACTTGTGGTTGTGCTTAAAGATCTTAAGCCTCCAGTTTATTTCACCCCTTGGATTCTGTGTGTGTCTCTCTTTCCTTCTGGGCATTCTGACTGTTGTGGGATCTGTTGCTTTTTGGAAGTTCACTGGATGCAGTTAAAGATCAGTTAATTAAAATGGATTGTGCATTCAAAGTATATTCAAAGAAATGGAAAATTCATAGGTAACAAAATTTATGATCCTGCTAGCTCTCTCTAATGTCTTAGTATTCAATTCTTACAGAAGATTGATAGAAACAACTACTACTTAAAACAGTAACAACAGCATCAACAAACAACAAATAGAAAAAGCTGTTATTTTTTGAAAGTTTACTACTCTGTCAGGCACTATACCATATGGCTCACATATCACTTAAACTATTTTTTTTCTTATTAATAAGCAATAAATAAATGTTGGGGGTAACTGATGATTTATGTGAAAAACTTTTATGTCTCAAATCCATATATTTTTAGATATATCAAGACATAATAATAAAAACAAATTTCTTTTTAAAAATGTAAATAGATTTTTATTCATAATTTCTTTGCTAACTAGAATTGTTAAATGAAGAATAACAAGTACTAAATTAGATTGCATTTTTCTTTTTTCTATATTTTCTCTCCCTACTATTTTTGACCCACAGAGGATAAAAGAAGAATATTTGAGCTTTCAAGCTTGTATTAATTTAGCTTTAGTAGAAATGCGGTCCAAGGAACACTTGCAGAAGGACCTCAAGTTTGTTTCTATTTTCATAATAATACTAATAGTTTATTTGCTTTTTGCACTTAAATTCTCTCATGAGTGCACATCAGCTTTCTATATGCTACATGGCATATGTTGATACTATTATTTTGATGCCTTATGGAGTATTTGTGTATTTGTGTCTAAGTATTTCCAAGGAAAGTTTTTGGAATCCTCAATGATTTTTAAGGGTATAATGGGTTCCTGAGACCAAAAAAAGTCTGAAAATTGCTGTTTTAGCTGATCATAAATATACATTAGGACTACTTAAGATTGAATTAGTTTTAAGTTTGGGAGATACCACCTTAAAAACTATATAAAGTGATAAAATATTGCCAAATGTGAAAAAATAGTGAAAATTCATAAATTATATCATTTGGCTTACCTGAATCAGTTGTAAATTACTGAGTCCCTGGCTGTGGGTCTTTTTATTTTTTTGAGTTATAACAAGGTTTATGTGATTCCTGGAGGTTAAGACTCAGAATTTTTTCTTAGTTGCTAAGTTTCCTCTCTCTTTCTCTGTTTTTGTCTTGTTTTATAAATAAATATTTATATTTTGCTGGCCATTTTATTTAAAATTAACACAAGTAGGACTTTGGTTTTTCTTGATTATAGCATGTATACCCTTCAACCTTAAAAACCTGCCTTTTGGTCAAACACTGTGTGGTTAAGTTAGCTAGTCAGTCTGCGGTATTTTATTATAGTCGCTCTTGCAGACTAGTACGACAGGGGATTTGGTCTAACCTGCCTTAAGTATGAGTCATGTTTGATGCACATACACTCCATTTTTAGACTAAATAAACATTTGAACTATTCAACCTATCCCACTTATTGTTCTTATGTTCCCAAATTGAAATGTTTACTACTCCATTCTCTGGGTTTTTTCTGAGTCTCCTCTGGTTTTTCAAGATACTATTCTTAGACAATTTTGCTGAATATGTTATAAATTATTGTTAACATTTACTGTGCAAATATTTATGAATGGTCCCTTGAGTATGTATTTTTCTCTTTCCTTTTTTTTTCAAACAATAGAACTTTATTTTGATGAAAATGAAACATGCTTATTATAAGACATTGAGGCAATACAGAAAAGTGTAATTGCTTCAAATTCCACCACTCAAAATAACCACTGTTAACACTAACTGAATGCTTTTCTATGAATATAAGTAAAACAAAGGAAAAAATAGAAATTATTTCACAAAAATGTTTTATATAAACATGTTACTTTAAATAATAAATATTATGCTTATTGTTACTTTATTTTAAGCTAGAGAAACAGAAGCAATTATTAAATGTGAGATGAAAATATCTCTACCACATGCAAAAGTGAACATTAATGTAAACTAAAGACTTTGAGTGATAATGGAGCATCAGTACAGGTTCACTGATTATACTCTGGTGGTACATCTTGCTGATAATGGGGGAGCCTGTGCATATGTGAGGACAAGGAGTTTATAGGAACTCTGTACTTTTCACTCAATTTTGCTGTGGGTTTCAAAGTGCTCTTAAAAATAAAGTTTGTATATTAAAAAAAGTGAGTGCTTTTTAGAGGCAGTAATTTTAGTGTATCATAGTGATGTAAAAGGCAATCAATAAACTGAAAAACAAACAAAAGCGCAGCATGCCAAGTAGAGAATGAAGATCTGCTTACATGACTATTCCAATGAGTTTGGACTATTGCCCCCTATGTGTTGAAAAAAAGTCTTTACCAGATGAGGTACAATTTCTGAAGGAGTTCTCTAAGTTAGTAAAAGATTGTGAACAACATTGAGAGGATAATATAACTGTACATTTTTAAAACTATGTTTTCATTGTCACACAGTGTCTGTTGAATCCCTGCCATTAAAGCTAAAGAACAGCTTTGCAGTTATTCTAATTGCCTTTCCTTCCACTTTCTGACTTGTTGGTTATATATTATTGTTACATTTTAAAATGTACAAATTACAGGTACAAATGTATACATACATATTACATACATGAAATGCACAAATTAAAATATTTACATTCTTTATACATAGTGTTCTCAAGTATTTAGTCCTAATTATACATTGAAATGAATTTATTTTTTCTCACCACTCATGACTTAAAATTTCCATTTTTATCTTGTTTGGTGAGATAGCACTAGCGCTCCTGTTGTGTGTTTTATAACTAGGGAAGTCTAAGAGGAAGAGGAGAGATTAAAAGAATGAGGGCTTGTATCTTTTTTCAAATTCACCCTGTCCTCTTTGGTTCAGATTTTCAGGTAAGATGAAATAAAGCCCACTGTAACTCACTCTATGTCATGCCACTCATTGAATGTGTGGTAGGACCTATTATCTGACAGTGTAGTCATGGAGTTATTAGCAGGGCTAGTTTTCATCTTGAGTGGGGGAAGAAGGTAGAAAAAAACCCTCTCAGGAACAAAGTAAAACAAAGTAAAGTCTTACTCATTATCTCAACCATTTGGAGACTACCAATTAAATAATACATTGCTAAAATAGAGCAGAAGCTGTAGCATTCAATATAACTTTCCTGAACTCACAGAAAAAGAAAAACCCACGCAAGACGAAGAAGCACAGAAACCATTCACAGTTAAAGGAACAGGAGAATTCACTTAAAGCAGTCAACAATGAAACAGACCTCTGTAGTCTGACAGACACTGAGTTCAAAAGGGAGGTATTGAAAATACTGAAGGAATTAAGAGAGGATATGAACAGTAATGCAGATTCCTTTAGAAAAGAACTAGACAATATAAGCAGGAGCCAAGAAGAACTAGAAAATGCATTTGCAGAGATTCAAACTGAGTTAAATGCAATAAAGAGCAGAATGAATAATGCAGAGGAAGGAATTAGTGACGTGGAAGATAGAATAATGGAAATCACCTAATCAGGACAACAGACAGAAAACCAAATGAAAACACATGAAAGCAATATAAGAGACTTATGGGATAATATAAAGTGGGCCAATCTACACATAATAGGAATTCCAAAAGGAAAAGAACAGGGGATTGAAAATACATTTGAAGATATTAGGGCTGAAAACTTTCCAAATCTAAAGTATACTGATATCAAGATATAAGAAGCACAGAAGGCCTCAAACAAGTTGAAACCAAACAGGCCCACACAAAGACATATTATAATAAAAATGGCAAAAAATTAAAGACAAAGAGAAGATTCTAAAGGCAGCAAGAGAAAAGCAAAGCATTAAGTCATAAGGGAACCCCCATAAGGCTATCAGCTGATTTCTCTACAGAAACACTACAGGCCAGAAAGGAGTGGCAAGATACATTTAAAGTTCTGAAAGAAAAAAAATTGCAACCTCTAATACTCTACCCAGCAAGAATATCATTTAAAATAGAAGGAGAAATAAAGAATTTCTCCAACAAACAAAAGCTAAAAGAGTAGAACAATACTAAACCCATTCTAAAAGAAATACTGAAAGTGCTACTCTAAATTAAAAAAAAGAGAGAGAGAGACAAAAGAGAAAAAGAAGAATTAAGATGGAGGAAACCACAATTGGAAAGTGGTCACTTAAATAAGCCAGCATATAGATCTAAACATGAAGATGCTAAAAAAAAAAAACAAAAAGACATCAAAATCATACAATGTGGGGAAGGAAAATAAGGAAATATAGATTCTTTTTTTATTATTTTAATAATGTGTTTGAGCTTATATGACTACCAGGCAAAAGCAAGCAGATGTAGGAAGGGCTTAACATGCTTAAAAAACAGGGCAACCACAAATCAAAACTGAACATTACATTCACAAAAACAAAAGTACTCAAGCATAAAATAAATGGAAACCATCCAACCCAAAAAAGAACAGAAAAAAAGAGAAACATAGAATCAACTGGAAAACAAGGTTTAAAATGGCAATAAATATGTATCTATCAATAATCACCTTAAATGTCAACGAACTGAATGATACAATCAAAAGACACAGAGTGGCAGATTGGATAAAAAACAAAAACCTTCAATCTGCTTTCTACAAGAAACTCACCTTAGGGCAAAGGACATATAGATTGAAAGTGAGGGGATGGGAAAAGATATTTCATATCAAAGGACAAGACAGAAAAGCAGGAGTTGCAATACTCATATCAGACAAAATAGACTTTAAAATGAAGACCATAAAGAAAGACAAAGAAGGACAGTATTTAATGTTAAAGCATCAATTCAAGAAGAGGATATTACAATCGTCAATATCTATGCCTCTAATATAGAAGCATCTAGATACCTCCAACAAATACTAACAGACACAAAAGGGGAAATAGATAGGAATACAATCATAGTAGGAGACTTTAACACTCCACTCACATCAATGGACAGATCCTCTAGACAGAAAATCAATAAGGCAATAGAGATCCTAAAGGACACAATAGAAAACTTAGACTTAATTGACATTTCAGGACATTGCATCCAAAAAAATCAGAATATACATTCTTCTCAAGTGCACATGGAACATTCTCAAGAATTGACCACAAACTGGGGCACAAAGCTAACCTCAACAAATTTAAGAGTATAGAAATTATTTCAAGTATCTTTTCTGACCACAATGGCTTGAAACTAGAAATCAACCACAGGAAAAGAAATGAGAAAAAACACACTACATGGAGACTAAAAAACATGCTACTAAAAAAACCAATGGGTCAATGAGGAAATCAAGAAGGACATTAAAAAAATACCTAGAGGCAAATGATAATAAAGACACAACCACTCAAAACCCATGGGATGCTGCAAAAGCAGTGCTCAGGGGAAATTCATAGCAATACAGGCCTTCCTCAAAAAAGAAGAAAAATCTCAAATTGACAACTTAACCCACCACCTAAATGAATTAGAAAAAGAAGAACAAACAAAACCTAAAGTCATCAGAAGGAAGGAAATCATAAAGATCAGAGAGGAAATCAATAAAATAGAGATTCATAAAACAACAGAAGAAATCAATCAAACCAAGAGCTGGTTCTTTGAAAAGGTAAACAATATTGACAAACCTCTGGCCACCAAGACTCACCAAGAGGAGAGAAAAAATGCAAATAAACAAAATAAGAAATGAAAAAAAGGAGAAGTCACAACTGATACTACAGAAATACAAAAAACCATGAGAGAATATTGTGAACAACTGTATGCCAACAAATTTGACAACCTAGAAGAAATGGACAACTTTCTAGAGACTTACAGCCTGCCAAAACTGAATCAAGAAGAAATAGATCAACTGAACATACCAATCACTAGAAATGAAATTGAATGTGTCATAAAAACACTCTCTACAGATAAAAGTCCAGGATCAGATGGCTTCACAGGTGAATTCTACCAAACATACAAAGAAGAACTCATACCCATCCTCTTTAAACTTTTCCAAAAGGTTGAAGAAGAAGGAACACGCCCAAAGACATTTTATGATGCCACCATCACCCAATTCCAAAATCAAAGATACCACCAAAAAAAGAAAACTATAGGCCATTATCTTTGATGAATATAGATGCAAAAATTCTCAACAAAATTTTAGCCAACGAAATCCAACAACATATAAAAAAGATCATACACCACGACTAAGTGGGATTCATCCCAGGTGCACAAGCATGGTTCAACATATGCAAATCAATCAACGTCATACATCACATTAACAAATAAAAGTCAAACACCACATGATCATCTCGATAGATACAGAGAAAGCGTTTGACAAAGTCCAACATCCATTCATGATAAAAACTCTTACCAAAGTGGGTATAGAGGGAACATTCCTTAACATAATCAAAGCCATTTATGACAAACCCACAGCAAATAGAATACTCAATGGAGAAAAGCTGAAAGCCTTCCCACTAAAATCTGGAACAAGACAAGGATGTCCACTCTCACCACTGTCATTCAATATAGTACTGGAAGTCCTAGCCACAGCAATCAGACAAACAAAAGAAATAAAAGGCATCCAAATAGGAAGAGAAGAGGAAAAACTGTCACTGTATGCAGATGACATGATACTATATATAGAAAACCCTAAGGACTCAACCACAAAACTACTTCAACTGATCAACAAATTCAGCAAAGTAGCAGGATATAAGATTAACATTCAGAACTCAGTTGCGTTTCCGTATACCAATAATGAAATATTAGAAAAGGAATATAAAAATACAATACCTTTTAAAATTGTACCCCCTGGAGTTCCTGTCGTGGCACAGTGGTTAGCGAATCCAACTAGGAACCATGGGGTTGTGGGTTCGATCCCTGGCCTTGCTCAGTTGGTTGAGGATCTGGCATTGCCGTGAGCTGTGGTGTAGGTTGCAGACGCGGCTCGGATCCCTCAATGCTGTGGCTCTGGTGTAGGCCGGTGGCTATAGCTCCGATTGGACCCCTGGCCTGGGAATCTCCATATCCCATGTGGGAATGGCCCTAGAAATGGCAAAAAGACAAAAAAAAATTGTACCCCAAAAAATCAAATACCTGGGAATACACCTGACCAAGGAGGTAAAGGACTTATATGCCAAGAACTATAAAACATTAATCCAGGAAATTAAAGAGGATGCAAAGAAATGGAAAGATATTCCATGCTCCTGGGTTGGAAAAATTAATATTGTAAACATGGCCATACCACCCAAAACAATCTACAGATTCAATGCAATCCCTATCAAGTTACCTATGACATTTTTCACAGAACTAGGACAAACAAACCAAAAATTTATATGGAACTACAAAAGACCCAGAATTGCCAAAGCAATTCTAAGGAACAAAAACCAAGCAGGATGCTTCACTTTCCCAGACTTCAGGCAATATTACAAAGCCACAGTCATCAAGACAGTGTGGTACTGGTACCAAAACAGACAGACAGACCAATGGAACAGAATAGAGAAACCAGCAGTAAACCCAGACACCTTTGGTTAATTAATCTTTGACAAAGGAGGCAAGAACATAAAATGGGAATAAGATAGTCTTTTCAGGAAGTATTGCTGGGAAACCTGTACAGCTGCACGCAAATCAATGAAACTAGAACACACTCTCACACCAGGCACAAAAATAAACGCAAAATCACTTAAAGATTTAAATGTAAGACAAGACACCATCAAACTCCTGGAAGAGAACACAGGGAAAACATTCTCTGACATCAACCTTATAAATATTTTCTCAGGTCAGTCTCCCAAAGCAACAAAAATAAAAGCAAAAATAAACCAATGAGACCTAAGCAAACTTACAAGCCTTTGCATAGCAAAGGAAACCAAAAAGAAACCAAAAAGACAAGTTACAGAATGTGAGAAAATAGTTTCAAGTGATGCAATGGACAAGGGCTTAATCTCTGGGATATACAAGCAACTTATACAACTCAACAGCAAAAAAGCCAAAAACCCAATGGAAAAATGGGCAAAAGACCTTAAGAGACATTTCTCCAAAGAAGATATGCAGATGGCCAACAAGCACATGAAAAAATGCTCAACATCTGATTATTAGAGAAATGCAAATCAAAACTACCATGAGATACCACCTCACACCATTAACAAGTCCACAAATAACAAATGCTGGAGGGGGTGTGGAGAAAAGGGAACCCTCCTGCACTCTTGGTGGAAATGTGAGCTGGTACAACCACTACAGAAGGCAGTATGAAGGTACCTTAGAAATCTATACACAGAACTACCATATGACCCAGCAATCCCACTCTTGGGCATATATCTGGACAAAACTTTCCTTAAAAGAGACACATGCACCTGCATGTTCATTGCAGCACTATTCACAATAGCCAAGACATGGAAACAACCCAAATGTCCATCGATGGATGATTGGATTAGGAAGGTGTGGTGTATACCACAATGGAATACCACTCAGCCAAAAAAAGAACGAAATCATGCCATTTGCAGCAACATGGATGGAACTAGAGACTCTCATCCTGAGTGAGTTAAGTCAGAAAGAGAAAGACAAATACCATATGATGTCACTTATATCTGGAATCTAATATAGGGCACGAATGAACCTTTCCACAGAAAAGAAAATCATAGACTTAGAGAATAGACTTGCGGTTGGCAAGGGGGAGAGGGAGGGAGTCGGGTGTATTGGGAGCTTGGGGTTAATAGATGCAGATTATTGCCTTTGGAATGGATTAGCAATGAAATCCTGCTGTGTAGTGCTGGGAATTATGTCCAGTCACTTATAATGGAGCATGATAATGTGAGAAAATGAATGTGTACATGTATGTGTAACTGGTTTGCCATGCTGTAGAATAGAAAAAAAATGTATTGGGGAAATAACAATTAAAAGAAATAAAAAAGAAATAAAAATAAAAACTAAAAATTGAACTGTCATATTGATCCAACAATTACACTCCTCAGTATTATTACAAGAAAATAGAAACACTAATTAAAAAATATGCATGCCAATGTTTATATTAGCATTGTTTACAAGAGCTAAAATAGGGAAGAAACCTAAGTGTCCATTAACAGATAAATGGATAAAGAAGATGCTATATATACATATACACACACACACACACACACAACTGCTCAGCTATAAAAAAATGAATGATATTTTATCATTTGCTATAACATGGATGGATCTGGAAGGTATTATTTTCAGTGAGTCAGTCAGGGAAAGAGAAATACTGTCTTTTTCATTTACATGTGGAATCTAAAATATAAGATAAGTGAGTGAATATAACAAAACAGAAGCAGAAGCAGAGACTAAACTAGTAGTTACCACAGGAGAGAAGGATGTAAAAATTTTCAAATTAAGCCCAATTCAAAGGGACCCAGGAGACCCAGAAAATCCCCCTCTACTTCCTGTGCATCAGTTTCCCCTATATGTCAGCTTGCTGTTAGCATGTCCCTGGGTACAACCTCTGTGTGGCCCTATTTGGCATTCCTCTCTTATTTAGAGTTGTAAGTAACAAGGAATTCTACATGAGTGTTACTATATCATGTCCTGCCATCAAAAAAATCTTTCAATCTTATAAAACATTTGGCACTGTGAGCAGGAAAATATGGCTGTGATTGGTGACTCCTGCATAGCTTCTTGTGGGTCTACTCTTGGGTTACTAATTCTTCCAAACCACCAAGAGAGCAGCTTGGGAAGGAACTGTCGCCTGTCAGTGAGCTGTGCTTTAACTTTGTTGCTTGCTGTTGTGCCTGCTGGTGGTTTCCAGGTCTCTCCTTACTCCAGCTTCCTTGGTGTTAACATTTAATATGAGCAGTTCTAATTGGCTAAACTCCATGGGCTGGATACTAGCCCAAGTAGGAGCCAATTTAGGGCAATAGGAGAGATTAACCACTTGAAGCACACTTCCCAGGTTCCAGCCTCCTGGTGTATGCTGAATATAGACTGAATATTTGTGTCTCCCACCAAATTTATGTGTTGAAAACAATCCCCTAATGTGATTGTGTTTTGAGGTGGGGCCTTCGGGAGGTGATTAGGTCATGAGAGTGGAGCCTTCATGGATGGGATTAGGGCCCTTAGAAAAGAGAACCCAGAGAGCTAGCTTATCTCTTCTACCATGCAAGAACATAAATGAAAGGGCTCTGCCTAGAAACCAGAGAGCAGCTCCTCAATGGACAACAAATCTGCCAGTGCCTTGATCTTAGACTTCTCTGCTTCCAGAAATGTGAAAAATAAATTTCTGTTGTTTATGTCACCTAGTCTGTGATATTTTTTATATTAGCCTGAACAGACTAAGACAGTAAGCATAAATATTCTGATATATTAAATAATAAATTAAAATTAAATTCAGTCTTTGACATTTACAAATTGGCTTGACAAAATGGGACCCTCAGTTAAAGTAGTTAATGTGGCTCAATGTAAGTTAAAACAGGTCCTTCAAGGACTGAAACATTTATATAAGACCTAATTAATAAATAAATATCCCCCTTCTTCTCCATTTGACAGATGAATTTTACCTGAAGAGAATTAATGATGCCTCATGGTAGAGTGTTACAACCTCAATGCTATGGTCCCGTCTATTAAAGCCCCATGCCCAATGTTATTAAAATTAGTAACTATCTACTATGTTCTATTCAGTACCTATTTCAACAGCCTCTCACCTGCAGTTTGCCTTCACTTCTGAAGGGACGCAGTAAACCTTTTCAAAGACCACCAGTGCAGTATCTCGGCAGTCTTGTTGTCTCACATAGGTTTTGCAAAATTTTAACTGTATACGCCTTTCTCCAGTAGGGTAAGTATTGTAATACATAAATGGCAAATCCTCCAAGAAGTTTTGTTTAACACTCATTAGGGATGATACAAGTTCAACATTTTAAAATTCTTTTTGGGTTCTGGAGACAACACATTCCTCATTGACCAATTTTACTTAATCTCCCTGATCTTCTACTTATGAGTTCACCTTAAATGGCACCCATTCCCAACAAAAGGCTCTAAATCTATCCAAATTAAAATCAACAGGCATTCCCATTAGTGCTCTTAGAGACTCCTTCACTGTACAAGCTTTAGCAATCTCCTCTCATATCTCTAAGTCTCTGAACCATGTTTGATGGCCAGAAGTTGCCCATGAGCTTCTGATGCAAAAAACTACCCCTCACCGTTTGTTTAGCCCACAATCCTGATATATATATATATATTATATAACTTGTTCTTTGCCAAGACATACTTCCCTATACTCTCACATCTAAAGGGAAATCTTGTAGAGGTCACAATCTGTGCCATTCTAAAAAGTAATGCAGATTATTACTTTCCCCAGGAGCAATTTCTTCATATAGGTTCACCTCCTAAAACCCCTGGGGAGAGGACCTTCCATTCACCAGTGCCTTCTCCTACTTCCTACCTCCAGTTTGCCACCACAACCTCCCACCTTGCATCTCTGATCATGACCACCACAACTACCCCTTCCCCTTGGTTACAAATAACATTAACCATTGCTGAACCATAGTTCATACCCTCTAAACATATAACTGCTGGGCTTGCCACCTTGAACTAAGGAATACACCAAGATAGTATATTGTCATAAAAATACAATCCATACTTTTAACATACTTTACAACTCAACTAGGATGTTGTTAGAGATCCTGTCAGATTTGTTTTCTTGTTTAATACCATAAAGTGAGGAACTTGGTTGTAGACCAGCCTACAAACTGATCTTCATAAATACTTCTACTTGTTTCCCTCTATTTTACTCTCACAATAAAATATTTGTAAGCTGCTTAGGGCAACTTAGGCACTAATTGTTAAAAAGTCTCCTTTACTGTTTGTGCCACTCAATTGTCCCAGTCAAGCTCAAAACTGATGTGATGATCAATGGGTCAATTTTAATACAGTTTTTAATTAAAAAAAAAATGCTGTCTAGACCCAGTTTTAAGACCCTGACTACAAGATGTGAATTCCCCTTCTTGAGCAACTGATTAAGTCCACACTCCAACTACTTCCCTTATCTGGGTTATTTATTTATTTTGCTTTTTAGAGTCATACTAGCAGCATATAGCATATGGAAGTTCCCAGGCTAGGGGTCAAATCAGAGCTGCAGCTGCTGGCCACAGCCACAGCCATTGCCATAGCAATGCCAGATCCAAGCCACTTCTGTGACCTACACCACAGCTCACAGCAACACTGGATACTTAACCCACTGAGGAAGGCCAGGTATTGAACCTGCATCCTCATGGATACTAGTCAGGTTTGTAACTCACTGAGCCACAATGGGAACTCCTTATCTGGGTTCTTATACCCCAGGCTACACCTCTTCATTGCCTCAGGCCTAAGTACCAGACCACTAGGAACAGGCCCATAAGCAATAAATACGCACAAGGGCTTGGGAAAGTATTCAAATTATCCCATCCAGAGGCCCTGGGAACCTAACCTCACCCTTCTTGTGATAGATAGGCTGCTTGTTGTTTTGTTCACAAGTGCAAACCCTGTCATCCATAGGTCACCCTATGTGGCAGCCTTCTCTTTTTTTGAGCTGTAAGTAACAAAGGGTTCTGCCTATCATCTATTCAAGTGTCTTCGTATCATGTCCTGTCATCAAAAAAATATTTCAATCTCCTAAAACAGGAAGAATCTGTTCCTTGTTTCTCCCTGAGCTTCTGGTGACTTGCTGGAAATCTTTGGTGTTCACTGGCTTATAGAAGCACTGCCTTCATCATGACATGGCATTTTTCTTGTGAACAAGTCCAATTTCCTCTTTTTTTAATGGCACCAATCATTAGATTAGGACCCAAACCCCTCCGGTAGGGCCTCATCTTAATTTAATCTGTGATGAACCTATTTTCAAATAACTTCACATTCTGAGGTATTGGGAGTTAGAACATAAACATAGGAATTTTGAGGGGACACAGTTCGACCAATAATCGGAAGTATTTATTGAAATCACACATATGTCTATCCTATTATCCATCAATTTTATTCCTTGGCATATACCCAAGAAAATGAATGCATAGATATACCAGAAGATATGTATAAAACGAAAATGTTATAGAAGCTTTATCTATGTTAATCCCAAAATGGAACAATCTAAATCCACAGAGAAATGGACAAATAAATTATGGTATATTCATAAAAATTTATACACAGCACTAAAACATGAACTATGAAAAGAATTTCATTTATATAAGTTGAAAAACTGGCAAAGGGTGATAGAATTTAGAGTGGTGTTTATCTCCAAGAAAGGGGTACTGACAGAGAAGGAGCAGGAAGGAAACTCCTTGAATAATGGGAATGGTTTTATCTTGGTCTTGGAGGTGATTACCTGAGTGTATACATGTATAAAGATTCATCAGGCTATATACTTAGATCTGTGCATTTTACCATAGATAATTTATACTTCCAAAAATGTTAATTCTTAAAAGAAGTACTATAAAATTTATCTCATCAGCTTAGTACTGTGGGAAAACCAATGAATAGTAAGCACTGGCTTTTTTGGTTTATTACTAAGCAAAATTCACAGACATTTCCTGTCAGTGGCTAGTCAGCCCAAAGCATACATAACAGAGATGAAGATAAAGTGAAATGGCAAAGAAAAATGATAAGCAATCTGGTTTAACTGAGAGTAAACAAAAGTGACCAAAAGAGAGACTCACTGAGTCAATGATTGATTTACAGTAGATTCGTATTAAAGTAGAAAATCAATCACCCCAAATGAAGACATTGGGGAGGACTTCAACGGAGAAGTTACTGATCTCTTTCATTATCATCCTATCTGGTAAGTCTGATTCTATGACATTTTTAGCAAAAAATAAAGCTACATTTCAATAGTGATTAGAATGTTCTTTATCCGCTTATAGGATGTTTTATGATTTGTTCTAGTAACAATGAGAAATGTTTGCATTATTCAGAGAACATTCTGATTTACTTTATCATAGTGGTGCACTGACTAGCTGACCAGTGGAATGCAGAATAATATTGAGGGCCCTAGAATGGAGTAAAACTAAACTTCTTTGACTGGACAAATACATTGTTTTCCTCCAGCTTTTTGTGTTTTTGGGTTTTTTTTTTGTTTGTATTTTTATTTATATCACTTGAATTTTAGTTTTGGGACATTAATATTTACTGATGTGTACTTTTTCTCCTTTGATATTTATAATTTCTAGCTCTGAGGCTAAGGGAAAACCCCTAAATTTCTATTTGGGGTTTTGAAATTTTTAGAGGCAAGAAACTTATGGGTACAATTTGTTTCAGAAAATGAGGATCAAGGAAAATAAGAACATATAAATGATAAATAATTAATCTAAGTCAATGATTTCAAGCTCTCACCAGAACTCTTTATACAGATGGAATCTTACTCAAAAGCATAAACAGGTTAAATAAATAAGTGAAGTAAGTCTAATTAGAGCATGCTTGAGTAGCCAGAAACAAATATTTGCATTCTTTCTATCTTTTCTTGCAATGATCCCAATGATATTGCACAATATTCTGAGAAACAGACTTCCAAACTTCTATATTATGTCTAGTTAAGAGAGAGAAGACCTAGTTCTTAGGAGAAAGAAAGAGGGGAAACTAGAGCCAAGAATAGCTGAATGAAATTGGAAGGGATGGAGAAACATTTAGGATGAACTCAAAAGAGAGTGAATACCAGATTCTGACTCATGTAAAGGGCTAGAGAAATATTTAAATGTGGCAGGAAATAGATGACAAAAAAGTGTAGTTGAGGAGAGTTTAAATAAAACCTATTAATGTAGTTGACCTATGACCTGTTCAAAGGAGGAAAACTATAAGATTGCCTCACGTATTTGATAAAATTAAACACCCATTAATTATAAAAAGGTGTGTGTGTGTGTGTGTGCGCACTTACATGAGTATTTTGACATTTAATTTTTTAGGGCAGTTTATGTTCACACCAAATGAGAGGAAGATACAGAGATTGCCCCTATACCTCCTAGCCCCACACTTGCATAGCCCCTCCCCCATTATCAGCATCCCCCACCAGAATGTTACATCAGTTATAATTGATGAACCTACAATGATACATAATTATCTCCCAAAGTCTACAGTTTACATAGAGTTCACTTTTGGTGTTGTATGTTCCATGGATTTGAATAAGTGCATAATATATTTATCACTGTAGTATCATATATAGTAGTTTCACTGTCCTTAACATTCTCTGTGGTTTTTTGTTTTTTGTGTCTGTGTGTATGTATTTTCAGAGCTGCACCCCGTATATGGAGGTTCCCACGCTAGGAGTCAAATTGGAGCTGTAGCCACTAGCCTACACCACAGCCACAGCTACATCAGATCTGAGCCACATCCTTGAACTACACCACAGCTCACGGCGATGCTGGGTCCTTAACCCACTGAGCAAGGCCAGGGATTGAAACTGCATCCTCATGGATGCTACTCAGATTCGTTTCTGCTGAGCCATGACGGGAACTCCCAACATTCTCTGTGTTTTGCCTATTTCTCCTTCTTTTCCCTCTGAACCCTGGCAACCATTAATCCTTTTAGAGTCTCCACAGTTTTGTGTTTTAAAAAATACCATATAGTTGGAATTGTATGTATGTAGCTTTTTCATATTGGCTTATTAATATATGTATTTAAGTTTCCTCTATGCCCTTTCGTGGCTTGATAGCTCATTTTTTTAAACATTGAATAATATTCCATTGTCTTGATGTACTAGTTGATTTGACCATTTATCTGCTGAAAGGCATTTTAATTGCTTCCAAGTGTTGTCATTTATAAATAAAGCTGCTATAAATATCTGTATGCAGGTGTCTGTGTGAACATGAGGTTTTCAACTCTACTTGGCAAATACTAAGGAGTGCTTTTGCTGGATTGTATGGCAAAATATGTTTAGTTTTTGAAGAAAGCATCAAACTTTTTTCCAAAGTTACTGTACCACTTTGCATTCCCACTGGGAATCAATGAGAGTCCGTGCTGCTTCACATTCTTGCCAACGTTCAGAATTATTAGTATTCTCTCTCTTTTTTTTTTGGTCTTTTTTTTTAGGGTCACATCCACAGCATACAGAGGTTCCCAAGCTAGGGGTCAAATCAGAGCTGTAGCTGTCAGCCTACACCACAGCCACAGCAATGCAGGATCTGAGCTACATTAATGACCTACACCACAGCTCACGACAACACCAGATCCTTAACCCACTGAGTGAGGCCAGGGATTGAACCCTGTCCTCATGGATACAAGTTGGTTTCATTAAATGCTGAGCCATGACAGGAACTCCTTAGAATTATTTGTATTCTCAATTTTGGCTATTCCTTGTATTATCACCATCATTCATTTCACTTATATATAAATAAATAATTGAATACATTGTTGCTATTATTTTAAACAAGCTGTTATAAGATCAATTAAGAATAACAAAACTAAAAGTTTTTATTTTACCTTCACTTATTCATTCTCCAGTAATCTTCCTTTATGTGGTTCCAAGTTCTGACCTATATTATTTTCCTTCTCTGAAGAACTTTTTTTTTGGCCACACCTTAACCCACTGCACCAGGCCAGGGATCAAACCTGAGCCATTGCAGAGACAATGCTGGATCCTTAACCCACTGCACCACAGTGGAATCTCCTCTAAGAACTTTTAATGTTTCTTGCAAGCCAGGTCTACTGGTAACAGCTCGTCCCAATTGTAGTTTGTAGAAGAAAATTCTTATTTCTCCTTTAATTTTGAAGGATAATTTCACAGGGTAAAGAATTCTAGGTTGGTGGGGCTTTTTCCCTATAAGAATTTTAAGTGATTGATTCTCTTCTCTTCCTCCCTGCATGGTTTCTGAGCAGAAGTTGGATATAATTCTTATCTTTGTTCCTCTGTAAGTAAGATGCTTTGAATCTCTGGCTTTTTTTTAAGGATATTTTAATTTTTGATTTAGTTGGACTATGATATGTCTAGTTATGTTGTTGTTGTTGCTGTCATTGTTTGTTTGGCATATGTCCTGATGGTTTTCTCCAAGATTTCTTGAACATTGGTTTGTTTTTGACATTAATTTGAGGGAAATTTCCAGTCATTATTATTTCAAATATTTCTTCTTGTTTTTCTTCTCCTTCTGATATTTCCATCACAAGGTGTGTTACACGTTTTGCATTTGCCCTCCAGTCCTTAGATATCCTGTTCTGATTTTTTTTGTCTTTGTTCTCTTTGCTTTTCAGTTTTGGATATTTCTATTGATATATACCTCTAGGTCAGAGATTCTTACCTCAGCCTAGATCAGAGATTCTTCCTCAACCATTAATTATTAGTAACCTATTAATAAGCTCATCAATGACATTCTTCATTTCTGTTCCACTGTTTTTTATCTCTAGCATTTTTTTTGCTTGTCAGGATTTCCATTTTTCTGCTTACATTGCCCATCTGTTATTTTGTGTTGTCTACTTTATCCATTAAAGCTCTTAGCATATTAATCATAATTGTTTTAAATTCCCAGTCTGACAATTCTATTATATCTGCTATGTTTGGTTCCAATGATTGTTTAGTTTCTTCAAAACTATATTTTTGACTTTAGTATGTCTCTTGATACCAAGACATGATTACTGGTTCAAAAAAATTTAATTAATTAATTAATTATTCTAAAAAGGGCTGCACCTATGGCATATGGAAGTTCCTGGGCCAGTGGTCAAATCAGAGCTTCAGCTGCTGGCTTACTCCACACCCAAAGCAACACTAGAATTGAGCCACATCTGTGATCTATGCTGCAGCTCATGGCAATGCCAGATTCTTAACCTACTGAGCGAGGCCAGAGATGGAACCGGCATCCTCACAGACACTCTGTCAGGGTTTTAACCTGCTAAGCCACAATGGGAATGCCAAGAACAACTTTAAATAGGCCTTCAGTAATGTGATGATAAGATGGGGGGGGCAGTTTATTGTCCTATGATTAGGTGTAAATTTTTCAGTGAGCTGATTATCTGGACTGTGAACTTTACAAATATTTCTCAGTTTTTGTTCCCACAATTTAGGTTGAAAATGATGGATGGAGTAGGCTAGGGTTGGCTATTTCCCTTCTCTCTTCCACCCCCACCCCCGTATAAATTAGGCTCTCTCAGTCAGGGTGTTTAAGTGGTTTCTCTTGAGGTCAGACTTTGTTAAAAAGAACAGAGTTATATGATGCATTTCAAAATGGTTCCTTTTTCCCTTCCTGTGACAGAAGCTTGAAGGGATTTTTCTCCAATATTTACTGTGAGAACCTGGTTGAGTTCCTGGAGGTAAAACTCTCAAAAGTGTGAGGGTCCCTCTATGACTGTGTACCTCTGGAGTTTTGAACTCTCATTTATCCTCTAGCAATTCACCAATTACAGTTCAGGTTTTTCTACTCTGATACTGATTCCTTTGGAGGTTTTCTGCTCTCAAGTATCTGCTTTAACAAATTGTGCTTCTCAGTATATTAGTTATTTCCTGAAAAGAAGTATTTTGCTGGGTTTCCTTTTTTTCTTCATTGAGAGTGGTATTTATTAACTAAATAAGAAAAAACACTGAAAAAATGAGATACAATGAGATTCAGAGCACAAGTGGAGGAACTGGATTTTGGTAGTGATGACATATCCAGACAAAACTTTCATTGAAAAAGACACGTGCATCCACATGTTCACTGAAGCACTATTCACAATAGCCAAGACATGGAAACAACCCAAATGTCCATTTACAGATGAATAGATTAAGAAGATGTGGTATACATACACAATGGAATACTACTCAGCCATAAAAAGAACAAACCAATGCCATTTGCAGCAACATGGATGGAACTAGAGATTCTCATACTAAGTGAAGTAAATCAGAAAGAGAAAGACAGATACCATATGATAACACCTTATGTGTGGAATCTAAAATATGGCACAGACGAACCTATCTACAGAACAGAAACAGAATCACAGACATGAACAGCAGATTTGTGGTTGTCAAGGGGGAGGGGGAGGGAGTGGGATGGACTGGGAGTTCGGGGTTAATAGATGCAAACTCTTAAAATTAAAATGGATAGACAATGAGGTCCTGCTGTATAGCACAGGGAACTATGTCCAATCACTTGTGATGGAACATGATGAAAGATAATATGAGAAAGAAAGTGTGTATATATGTATGACTGGGTCACTCGGCTGCACAACAGAAATTGACAGAACAATGTAAATCAACTATAATAAATTTTTTTAAGTTTAAAAAAATAAAATCATTTAAAAAATCAAAATGAATTAACTATGGTTTAAGAAATAAAAGAGGAGCAGAGTGGCCATTCTGGATGTGCTTTCACACACACTCCTGCATCACTGAGAATTTGAACTTTCTGATCTAAATCAAACTCAAGGACACCATCAGCAATTTTCAAAAAAATATGTGCTAGCAGCTGCTAGCTGCAACCTTGTAGTTTCAAAATTCCCTATGCCGTTCCCAACTATTTAATTACCTTGAACTCCAAACAATCCTTGTTTAACATCGCCCTTATTTTTTGGCAGTTCCAATCCTAGTTCTTAACAAACAACTTATGTAACCTTGCTTTTTTTTTTCCTTTATAAGCTCCCCCCATTTTGCAGGCCAATATAATACATTTCAAGTATTTTTGGATATGTCTTTTCCTGGTTGCAGTCCTAACAAATTCCAAATAAACACCTTTTTATTTCAATCATATCTCCATTTCTGAAATTTTGGTTAACATTACAAAAGGTGACGTCTTTCATTTTAACAACGAGAATAAAGATAAGATGGCACAGATGCAAGTCATTTATGGATTGGTGGTAGGGAGATGGGGGATTTCTTTCCCAAAGTGTTTGAAGCAAAGTCATAGTTTGAAAGTTAGTTAAGGAAGAAGGGAGAGAAAGATGAGGAACAAGGATAGTGAAATAATCATTACCAAGATTGGGAGAGCAAACATATTACACACAAATGAAATGGCTACACTCTTTACTCCTTGGGTAGCACTATTCCAAAACAGGCTGATAAATATGAAGGAAAAGATTTTTGTTCAAAGTAGAAATACCAGTGCATGTTTCTCTTTATTTCAGAATATATAAAATCACAACCAAGAGATTAACATCAGTCACATTATTAACAATAAATTTTCTTCAATAAAAATGAATTTTTGAGAGTCCTTTACACTCACATTGTTTTTCTCAATCTTTCTAAATTTACTGACACTCATACTATGTCCAAAACATAGTTAACCTTGGTAAATGTACCAAGAGCCCTTGAAGAGAATGTGTATTCTGCACATTGGGTTACTATTCCATAAATATGTTGTATCAAAGTAATTGATACTATTCATATATTCTGTATTTAAAATATTTTTGTCTAATTGTTCTATTAATTTCTGAGAGAAGGATGTCAATATCCTTAATTATGACTATGCAATAGTCTATTTCTCTCTTTAATCAATTTTGCCTCATGTATTTTGAAACTCTGTTATTTGGTCTATATACATTTATGATAATTAGGTCTTTCTGATGAATTAATCAATTTAATGATATAAAATTTTTTTATTTCTGGTAATGTTCTTTATATTGAAGATTGTATTTGTTATTAATATAGCTCTCTGGCCTTTTCGTCCTTACTGTTTGCATAGTTTATATTTTCTCTATCCATTTATTTTCAACTTACATGTATCTCATTGGATAGTTCATTTTTGTAGGCAAAATATGATTGGCTTTTGCTTTTTTTCCTTTCTGACAATCTCTATTTTTGTGTCAATATATAAAATAGTTAAGATGATAAAAATTACACAAATCATTTTACTATTTGTTTTCTGTTTGTCCTCTTTGTTTATTGTCCCTTTTTTGTTCTTTCCTACTTTCTTTTGAGTTAACTAATATATTTAAGGACATCATTTTAACAAAGCTATTGGCTTTTTGGCTAACTACTTTATTTTTTTAGTATTTGAAAAAACATACTATTTTTCCAGTATTTGATCTAAAGGTTATTTTTTCAGTATTTGACCTAAAGGTTAATTCCCCATTCATTTCCCTACAAAATCATCTTTAGGAAACTTCAATTCTACTGCTGTTTAATGGGTTTGTCTATTCTGCATATTATATAAAAATGGAATCATATATGTGGTCTATTGAGACTGTCTTCTTAGCAAAAGACTTTCAAGGTCCACCTATGCTATAGCATGTAACAGTATGTCACTTTTTATGACCTAATAATATTCCATTGTAAGAATATACCACATTTTATTTACCCAACTCATCAGTTAATAGACATTTGGATTGTTCATAATAGACCTTCTGGCTGTTATGAACAACTCTGCTACAAATGTTTGTGTATAAGCTTTTTTTGTGGATATATGTTTTCAATTCTGGGCATATACCTTGGAGTAGAATTGCTGAGTCATGTGGTAACTCTACTTTTTTTGAGGAACTGACTATTTTCCAAAGTGATTGCATCATTTTAATTTTCCACTAGCAATTTGTGAGTGTTTCGAAATCTACATATCCTGACCAAAAGTTGATATAATCTACCTCTCTGATTATAGATAGTTCAGTGAAAATGACATGACATCTTATTATGGTTTTTATTTGTATTTCCCAGATGCCTAGCAATGTTGAAGATCCCTTCATGTGTTTATGTTCTCCTCTGGAGAACTATCTATTCAGATAGTTTGTTTTTGGATCCAATTTTAAATTGAGTTATTTATTTTTACATTATTTGCATTTAATTGCTCTTTATGTATTTCAGATACACATCTCTAATCAAGTATGTGATTTACAAATATTTTCACCCATTCTGTGAGTTGACTTCTCACTTTCTTAACAGTATCCTTTGAAGCACAAGATGTCCTTTATTCTGATGTACAATTTATCCATCTTCTTCTTTTGTCACTCGTGCTTTTGTGAATTGTGTTGAAGACAACTTTATCTAATTCAAAGTCAAAGACTTTTTTTTTTCCTACAAAGAGTCTTATGATTTTAGCTCTTACATTTAAGTCTATGATTGTTTTTGTTTTTTGGCTTTTTAGGGCCACACGTGTGGCATATGGAAGTTCCCAGGGTAAGGGTAAAATCAGAGCTGTAGCTGCTGGCCTACATCACAGCCACAGCAACACCAGATCCTTAACACACTGAGCAAGGCCAGGGGTCAAACCCATGTCCTCATGGATAATAGTTGGATTCATTACCACTGAGCCATGATGAGAACTCCTAAGTCTATGATTAATTTTGAGTTAACTTTTGTATATGGTATAATATAGGAATCCACTTTTATTCTTTTGCATGTGGATATCACATTGCTTCAGTACCATTTTTCCCCCATTTAATGATCTTGACTCCTTTGTTGATAATCAGTTGACCATCAGTTGACCAAAGAAATATTGGTTTATGTCTAGACTTCAGTTCTATTCTATAGCTTTGTATGTTTATCCTTATGTCAATAACATAATGCCCTAATAACTGTAGTAAGTTTTTAAATAAGCAAATGTGAGTCCTTAAATTTTGTCCTTTTAAAAGACTGTTTTGATTCTTCAGGGTCTCTTGCATTTCCATATAAGTTCAGAATCTACTTGTAATTTTTTGCAAAAAAAAAGCCAGCTGGGATTTTGATAGAGATTATGTCTAATCTGTAGGTTAATCTGGGGAATGTCAGCATTTTAACAATATTAAGTCTTCAGATTCTTGAACATGAATACCATACCATTTATTTAGGCCTTCTTTAATTTCTCTTAATGATGCTTTTTATTTTCAGAATAAATGTTTTGCACTTTTGTTTACAATTTTTTTCCTATGTATTTTAGTCTTTTTTGATGCTATGGTAAATGGAATTGTTCTTTAATTTTTATTTTTGGATTTTTTTCTTATTGCAAGCATATACAAACATGATTTTTGCACATTAACCTTATATCCTGCAAACTTACTAAAACTGTTTTTTAATTTAAATGCTTTTTAATGGATTCATTAGGATTTTCTCTGTACAAGATCACATCATCTTCAAAGAGAAAAAGTTTTGCTTCTTTACACTCACTATTACCATTTTATTTCTTTTTCTTGCCTTATTGCTCTGTATGGAACTTACAAATAATACTAAATAGAAATGGTAAGAGCAGACATCCTTTTCTTGATTCTGATTTTAAGATGAAAGTTTCCACCCTTTGATTTTTAGGACTAATGTTATATATCAGTTTACATAGATATCTCATTAGATTGAGTTCACTTCTATCCTTAGTCTGTGGAGTGTTTTTATTATGAAAGGGTGTTGTCAAAGACTTTTTCTGCATCAACTGAAATAGTCATGTAGTATGGACTTTGTCTTTTATTGTATTTATGTGTTGTATTACATTGTTTGATTTTTACATGTTCAACCATCCTTACATTCCTGGAATAAATCCTACTTGGTCATGGTGTATAATCCTTTTATAAAAAAATTTATTTTACTGAAGTGTGATTGACTTACAATGTTAATTTCTGCTGTACAGCAAAGTGATTCATTTAGACATATACAGCATATAATCCTTTTAATATGCTACTGGATTCAATTTGTTAATAATCTGTTGAGGATTTCTGCATCATACTTATAAGGGATATTAGTCTTTTTGCATCATATTTATAAGGGATATTGGTCTTCAATTTTCTTGCATTGTCTTTGGCTGGCTTTGGTATCAGGGTAATGCTGGCCTTATAGAATAAATTGCTAAGTTATCCCTCCTCTTCTATTTTTTGGAAGAATTTGAGAAGATTTAAGGTTAAGGCTTTGGTAGAATTCACAAGTGAAATCATCTGCACCTGGGCTTATCTTGGTGAGAATCTTTAAAATGACTAATTCAATGTCTTTACTGGTTATAGGTCTATTCAGATTTACTATTTTTTCTTGAGTAAGTTTTTAATCTAACTTGTTGCCCTGTAATTGTTCTTAGTATTCCCTTACAATTCTCTCTTTTTTTTCCTGCAGTCAATAGTGATATCCCTTCTGTGAGCTTCTTGAATCTGTAAATCATTAAATTTGGAAGAATTTTTGTTATTATTTTATCAAATATTCTTTTCTGCCTTGTTCTTTATGCCCCTCTACCTCTGGTACTCTAATATACGTATGTTAAACATTTTTTACATTGTCCTACAAGCTGCGGAGGCTCTGGTTATTTATTTTTAATCTGTTCCCTTTGTTATTGACTGGAGGACTTTTATTTACCTGTGTTTAATCTGGGTGGCTCTTTTAATATCTTCATTCAGCTAAATTAAGTTCATTCGGTGAATTTTAATTTCTGATTTAGTATTTTTTATTTCTATAATTTCAGTTTGTTTTAAAAAGATTGTTTTATATCTCTGAGTGATATCCTAATGTTTTATTTAGTACTTTCATCTATTTCTTTAGGTACTTGAGCATAATTAAGATGAATGGATGGATGAATGGATAAAGAATATGTGATACACACACACACATGCACACATATGCATACAATGGAATATTACTCGGGCACTAAAAAGGAATGAAATCTTGCTATTTGCAACAATATGGATGGACCTAGAGGGTATTATGCTAAGTGAAATAAGTCAGACAGAGAAAGATAAATAACATATGACTTTACTTATATGTGAAATGTGAAAAACAAAATAAATAAACAAATATTTAATAGAAACAGACTCATAAATACAGGGAACTCATGGTTACCAGAAAGGAAGGAGCAGGGGGTATACAAGACAGGTAAAATGGATTAATAAGTATATACTCATAATTATAAAATAAATACATCATAGGGATGTAATGCATAGCATAGGGGATACAGTCAATTATATTTTAATAACTTGTATGGTGACAGATGATAACTAGACTCAATGGTGAACACTTCATAATGTAGAAAAATATTGAATCATATTATATACATGAAAGTAATACAATATTTTAAGTCAACTATATTTTAATTTTAAAAATTCTTTAATACTTTGTCTTCTAATTCTCACATTTAGATTATTTCAAAGACAGTTCCCATTGTCCTTTCTTTTAAGATTATAAATTTTATCTTGAACATTGTGAATGATAGAGATTCTAGTTCTGTTACAGTTCTCTGTATTGATTGATTAATTATTATTAATTAATTATTTTCTCAGTTAACTTGGATTGACATAAATTGCAAGCTGTTTCTTCACTGCACTGAGCAGAAACTTAAATTTCAGATCACTTTTAGTCTTCAGCTTAGCTACTTGGATTCTGTCCTACACATACTTAGATTAGAGGTCAGCCAGAGATTTGGGCAGAGGTCTTAAACAAAATTGGGGACTTTCTCTATTTGGTTTTGCCTTTTCCAAAATTTACCATCATAATTTCCAGTGGTTTATATTTTCCCAAACTTTGTCTGGTGGTTCTTCACATCAGTAAGATTGCGGGTTTTCTATGAGAGTTTAACTGTATCACTTGGTATCAACTTGGGCCTGCCCTCAGGCCAAAGGTTTTAAAAATAGGAAATTTACTCAGTGTCATTCCCTTTTTCCAGTTGTTCACTCCTGTTCTCTATATGCATGTTCTTGATTGCTCTCCAGTACTTTCAGATAATAGTTATTCATATTTTGTCCAGAAGTTACAGTTGGTAAATAGAAGAGTTTGTTCTTTAACAGTTACTTGGCCATATTGAAAAAAAAGCAGAACTCTGGATAATCATTTCAATCTAAGAAATTTTGTTGCTCTGTATTTGAATTTTAACTGAAATTGCTTTATCTTAGAGGTACAGGGAAATACAGTCTTTGGAAAAATAATTTTCCTTATAAAAATATAGTGACATTTTAAAGAATGTGATCATTTACATCAGTAGGAGAGACTCAGAGAAGTTGTGTTATCTTCTCACTCTGTTTTATGGTTTAAATTTTACATGTTATTTTATCATCATTTATTACCCAAAATGTTTTTTATATCTTGGAGTGATGCCAATGATCCACATTCTGAAGTTCTTTTGCCTTTTTCTCATCTTCCATGTTTTTGTTTGTCAGTGTAGTTTTCCAGGTAGGATAAGTAGAGAATCAATGGATGTATTAAACTCTGTTGTGTTCTTCTTATCTGTCTAGTTTTTTTTTTTAAGAAAGCATATTTTTCCTGTCTTAAAATTTTTTTCCTCTTTGATTTCAACACATTTATTTTATAACCTATATTCAATAATTCCAATATCCTAATATCTGATTCATTTAGTAACTTTCATATCTTAAGTTTTGACTCTTATTCTTTAGGAATCAGAGAGGACAGCCAATGAAGGGTATATTATTTCATTTTATGGCTGCTTGTTTCTTCCTCTGTTTTTATAATTTTGGAATGTGAGCTTATGGTTATGTGGATTTGAGTCTGAGAACCAGTTTGAGTAGAGAAACTTGGTGAAGGATTATGATTTTTCCATTATGATATATACCTGAGCCTTCACTCACTGCTACGGACTGAATAGGTACTCCACAAATTTATATGTTGAAACCTTAATATCCAATGTGATAACAGCTGGAGATGGAGCTTTTGGGAAGTAATTAGATTATGAAGGGGGAGTCCCCATGATGGGACTAGTACCCTTATTAGAAGAGATACAAGAAAATTTGCTTTGTTCTCTCTCCCTCTGCCCCTCCCAGGTGAGGATACAGTAAGAAGGCAGTTGCCTATAAGCCAGGAGGTGGGCTTTCATAAGACACCACATCTGTAGGTACCCTGACCTTAGGATTTTCAGCTTCCAGAACTGTGAGAAATAAATTACTGTTTAAACTACACAGTCCATGGCAGTTTTGTTGCAGTAGACAAAACTAAGATTCTCACTCTTGATTTGGCTATATAGTGAAAACCATATATTCTTTGGCTGATCTCTCTTGTCCCTTAGAATACCAAGGTTTATTTAGCTTTTTCCACAAATCCTTAGTTTCTCTTAGTGTCTCTTAGTTTCCATTCTGGCTCTACTACTGTTTATGATAATTATATCTATCTTGCCTTTGACTGTTAAGTGCTGTCATCTTTTCTTGGTAATGCAGAATCCTATCATCTCCACTGTCATTATGAAGCCCACTTCCATAACAACTTCTCTTACTCTCTATTCTGGCCCACAAAAGATCCCACCATTGAGCTTCTCAATGATGCTAATACTCTCTTCCCACCCTATCCTTTATTATTGCACTTCTTATCGTTTTCATCAAGGAAGTATCTTCTGGAATCTCCGGAGACTATAGCAGCTTATGAGTTCTAGAAAAATGATTACCATGGATAAGAAGCAAGACCCAATTTTTACACTGTCTATGAGAAATGCACTGTAAACATAGACAGAAAAGTATTAGAAGTAAACAGATTGGGGGAAAACATACCATGATAACACTAATAAAAGAAAGCTGGAGTGCCTAAATTAATATCAGATAAAGTAGATTTCAGACCAAAAAGAAAACATTATCAGAGATAACAGAAGACATTTCATAATAAAAAAGTCAGTTCATCAAGAGGAGGCCAAATTATCAATATTCTCAAACAAGATAACTAAAATGGGAATCACTGAGATGGCAACAACTTAAGCATTCAAAGCATGAAATCATTTTCTTTGTCACTAAAATTCATAATTTCTAATGGGCACTTGAAGTAAAATCCAAAGGATAGAAGAAAGTCCTTTTGAAAGGAATCAAGGTTCATTTCTTTGAACTTTCCATTGACAACAGTCTATACCTTCAAAATAGGGAGCATGACGGGTGGCAGCCAAAACATAAAAAGAATTGATGATAAGGGAGAAATCTGTTCAACCAGGACCAGAGGATTCTAGGTTTGTGAAACACTTTCTTCTATAAACAACAGATCTCAGGGCTACCGAGGTCAAGATGCCCTTAAGAAAAGGTCCTCACAGGCACAAGTAACATTTTGTCTGTCATGGATGGTATCTTCTGATCAGCTGATCAGACAGCTTTCTTTTAGCTGGAAACTGGTAGAAGCCATTAGAGTTTTCTTATTCATCAGAATTGTATTGGGTACTCTATACTTGGCACACTTCAGGTAACGTAAGATAAGGTAAGGAAAGGGAGGAGAGAAGGAAGGAAAGAGAATTACAACTTATGTTATAATAGGGAATTTATTTAGTTTGGGGGAGAACTTGGGGTTGTCAGTGGAAATTCAGTTTATTTTTAAAAGGGAAAGTAAACAGAAGAAAATGGAATACTCGATAGATGTTTTTTTTATTTTTAATCGTGGTAGATGCAAGAAATTAGAATGAACAAATAACTATGCTTTAAATCAAGAGTCAGCAAATTACAGACCATGGACAAAATCCACGGATAAAATTTTGTTGAAGTCATGCACATTTGCTTATGTATTATACGTGGTTGCTTTCTTGCTGCATTAATAGAGTTGAATACTTGCAAAAGAGACCATATGGACTACAAAGCTTCAAATGTTTATTTACTCTTTGGTCCTTTGGCAAAGCTATACTGTGTGCGATGATAGAGCTTTAGAGTCTAGAACATTGAAGACACAACTTGATCTCAGTAATCCTTCCAAGGTCAGCTCTGACTTCTTATCTCTTTCTGGAATAAATTCTTGAGCCTAATATTAGCTAAATTTAACAGTTAGAATCTCATTCCTTGCTTTCCTTCCAGCCCAAGGCAATAACATTTAGCTACCTAGAAAAGCCAAATTATTATAGAGGCCTGTTCACTGCTCATTTCTAAGACCTGTATTGAATTTGTTTATTTTTTAATGTGGTAAAATTGGGTGGATACTTAGAATGGGGAGCAAGAAGTAAATTTTTATAAGCAGAGGGCACATAAATAGTTACTGAATGGTAGTTTTATAAACCCAGAGGAGGGACTTTTTAGGCCCTTAAATCATAAGAAGAATTTTTTAAATCATTGTGTTTTTTTAATATTGCAGACAGGTTTTTCAGACACCAAATTTGAAGTAGATTAGGACTATTTTGACTATCAGAAACTCTATGAAACTCAAGGGAAAGAATGCAAGTAGGTCTCAGGGACTACCGAATTGGGAAGTTGAGCTAGATGATGTCTGCCATCTCTTTATTCCGTTTCATTCTTCCCAAGGTAGGTATATTAGGGTTCTTCAGAGAAACAGAACAGGATGTATGTGTGTGTTGGACATACATTCTGTAGACAAAGATACAGAGAGAGAGATAGTAAGACAAAGACAGAGAGACTGATTTACTTTAAGGAATTGGATCAAGTAATTGTAGAGGTTTAGTCAAGTCCAAAATCTGCAGGGTAGACCAGCAGGCTGATGAGTTGCAGTTTGAAGGCAGTCTGCTGGCAGTCCCAGGAGGTCAGTCTTTTTTTATTAAAATCTTCAACCTATTGGATGAGGCCCACCCACATTATGGAGGATAATTTGCTTTACACAAGGTCTACTGACTTAATTGTTAATCTCATCTAAAAATACATTCCCAGAAAAACCTAAAATAATGTTTGACTAAATATCTGGGTACAATGATCTAGCCAAGCTGACCCATAAAATTAACTATCCCAGTAAGAAAAATGGAAAAGGAAGAGAGATGAGCTATACTTCTCTGTTCTAGTCCCAAAATTCTTGACAAAAATATTATGATTTGCTAATATGAGGTGCCCACCACTGGACCAAACAATTTTAATCAGGGAGTGTTATCTGGAAAGAGGACTATAATTAGCTCAACTTGTGTGAGATACCCATGAAGGACAAATCCATTATGGCTAGGGAAGGGGTAAAGCTGCATAATATAGCTTTCCAGTATAAAAGGAGGTTATCTCTTAAATGAGGAATCACTGATTATTAGTTTATAAATGTATTTTCAAAAATGTCAGTGTGTGTTCCCATGTCATGATGAAACAACTTTTCATTTCTGTTTTACAAGGATTTTTGTTATAGTTAATTGACTATTATGTTGTATGTAAGTTTTTGTTGGGAAATAATGGCTTCCATTTCATAAGTATCTAAATTGATTTCATTTACTTTTCTCTGAATATTTTATAGCTTCAACAGTTACTTCATCTGCAGACAGAAAGCAGAGCACTGTAATATCTCCTGAAGAAGGTAATATGCTTTTTTTGAGGCTAGTACTGAAGAAACATAGTTGATAAGTTTGGACCAAGTGCCAGCCTTGTGCCCAGCTGAAGAATGAGGGACCCTGAAGGACTCACCCATCCTTCCCTAAAGCAGTTCAATTCTACTGGAAGATTAAAGAGCTTTCTCTATGAGGCACTGTCCTGGGCTTTATGCAGAACATGAAGGTGAGCAAAATGAGCAAGACTGCCAGAGAGCCCCCAGGGAGCCCAGTTTTGTGGGGGAACCCAGATAGGAACACAGCTATCACATAAGCAGAGGAGATAAGCACTCACATCAAGAGAACCAGGAGTGTAGAGAGGGAGTGTTAAGCACCAAGGCTTAGAAAATGCTTCACAAAGGATGCAGCATGTGAATTGTGTCTTAAAGGAAGTGAGTGTTTTAATAGAAAAAGAGTGTTATGTAGGACACCCTAGACAGTAAAAACAGGGTGAAAAAATGACATCAAAATGGATTTGTGCTTGGTTTTTTTCTTCTGGAGTGTGGGGGCAGTGTAGTGGATAAAATTGCAAAGTGAATCAATGTGAAACAGAGGGCCTTCAAAGCCAATACAACCACATTCAAATGTCTTATTCTGGCAGTGAGAGGTCTCTAGAAGGTTTTAGAGTTGAGAGAATCACATGTGTTGTAGAATGATGTACTGGCTGCAGTGTAAGGTATGAACTGAAAGGAAAAGAGCTCTGGGTCAGAGATAGAAGTTAGGAGGCTTTTGCAGCAATTCAGTGCATGGTAATGGGGACTTAATATAGGGTATGGTAGTGAAAAAAAGAAAGGAAATGTCCCAATTTACATTCCCACCAACAGTGTAAGCGGGTACCTTTTTCTCCATACCCTCTCCAGCATTCGTTATTTGTTGACTTGTTAATGATGGCCGTTCTGACTGGTGTGAGGTGGTACCTCACTGTAGTTTCGATTTGCACTTCTCTAATAATTAGTGATATTGAGCATTTTTTCATATGCCTGTTGGCCATCTGTTTGTCTTCTTTGGAGAAGGTCTTTTGCCCATTTTTCATTCAGGCTTTTTGCTCTTTTGTTGTTGAGTTGCATGAGTTGTTTATATGGAAAACAGTATGGAGGTACCTCAGAAACTAAATACAGAGCTACCATATGATCCAGCAATTCCACTGCCGGGCATACGTCCAAATAAAACTTTCACTGAAAAAAGACAAATGCACTCCTATGTTCATAGCAGCACTATTCACAGTAGCCAAGACATGGAAACAACCTAAATGTCCATTGACAGATGAATAGATTAAGAAGATGTGGTACATATATACAAAGGAATATTACTCAGCCATAAAAAGACAAACTAATGCCATTTGCAGCAACATGGATGGATCTCATACTAAGTAAGTGAGCCAGAAAGAAAAAAACAAATACCATATGATATCACTTATTTGTGGAATCTAAAATATGGAACAGAAACATACCCCCATACATTGCCCTGTGCATTCTTCTGTTTGGCTGTTCCTGAGTTGTATCCTTTATAATAAACTGGTAATAGTAAAATGCTATATAGGTACCCAGCCAGGCAGTCCCTTGAGGAATCCAACTACTTGCAAATCTATGAAATGACCCCCCAGTCTAAGTGCTCAAACCCAACTGTTCACCTTCAGTTAGTTCTCTATTTCTAACTATATAAAATTGATCCTTTTTTTGTTTTGTTTTTTTGGTGTCTTTTTAGGAAAAAAATAAAATAAAATATGGAACAGATGATCCTATCAAAAAAACAAAAACAAAAACAGAAACAGATCATGGCCAAGAAGAGCACATTTGGGGTCCCTCAGGAGTAAAGGGGAGGGAGTGAGATGGATGAGATGGGCAATGGGATCCTACTGTATAGCACAGGGAAATGTGTATGTGATTGGGTCATTTTGCTGTACAACAGAACTTGATAAAAAATCATAAATAAATTATAATAATAATAAATGCAAAAAAAGAGAAATTCTATGTGTGTACTACTGAGTCACTTTGTTCTACAGAAGAGTTGAAAAAACACTGTGAATCAATTATACTTACATAAAACAGGACTAACTCCCTGTCAGGAGCATTAGTAGGGAAAAAAAAGAAAAGAAAAGAAAAGAAAGGGAATGTCCCAAGGCCAATTGAAAGTAATCTTTAGAGTTACTTCTTTGAAGACTGTGCCTCTTTTGAAATGAATGTTTATTTGACTAGCTGGTACTTTCCTTAAAAAAAAAAAAAAAAAAAAAAGACAGAGTCAGATCTTGAGGATAAACATTAGGGAAAACATTAAGGCTGTATATCCCTACAAGGTAAATTTCAAACTCTGAAGAACATGAAAGCATTCACAGCTTTCTCCCTCACTAGTCCCTTATCTCTCTGATTTTAGCTTTGGCATCTTTCCTTTGTGCCCACATGCCTATCCATGCCTGCCTCTAATTGCTCTCCAACAAGCCATTTTCTTGCTAGTCTCTAAGTCTTTGCCAAGTGGGAGATTCCCTCTGCAAGGGAGTTCCCTTTGGGGTGATGGAAAGAGCATAGATTTAACTGTACTCTCAGATCTGCTTTAAAATCTTCCCTCTTCCTTTATCTAGTTATGTGATCTTTATTTAGCTGTGGAATGCCAGGGTTTGAGTACATCGCATAAGAGGCAAGCGTCACCAAAAGAGGAGAGGAAAGATATTAAATGCAGAGTTCATCACAGACAAGTTTATTCACATAAAAATTTTACCCTGCCACAGCTGGTTCTGTTCATGTTAAAGTGATGAAATCACTGACACACTGACACCTCTGATGTTATAGGTGAGTTGTAACAGAAACACCTAATCAGTGTATCTCATCACACCCCTACCAGTCACGGAAACACGTGAATTTATGGGAAAGAGTGAGCTTCTCTGTTGGAAAACACTTAGTGGTTGCAGGGCTTGATTTTGATTTTAAAAGATGGGAAAAAGGAGTCACCTTCTTTATTTAATCCTCACAATTAGACTGAATGTACAGAAACAAAAATTTGTGAGCAGAGCTCAGAGTTGAACTGTCTGATAGTATGTGTGGCTGAAAAGGAAGAAAGGGAGGGAGGAGGAAGATCTGTTGATTTTACTGACTTTATGATTCTCCAAATGAAAAATAAACATTTTCCAGCTTGCTTAACCTGAATACCATCCTAGTTATTTTAAATAAGTTACCATATACTTTCAATATTTATGTTGAAGTGCCATTCTTAGGAATAAGCATTGCATTCTGGTGTTAGTGATTTCTTCTCTCTCATCAAAACTTAGGAAGAAACAAGTATATCACTAATTCCTCGTTCTATCTTGAGGAGTATGAGTTACAAGATAAATCTGGTAGTCTCTAAGACGAAAGCATTTGATTTAGAGTATTGTCTGTCTTTTAACTTATAATTGTGTTTTATCATTTATTTGTTACATACACACACATATACATATATCAAAAATCCTGAATTAATTTTAAAATACTTAAAATAGTTCACAATACACATATATAATATTGCTTACCTAATAAAACATAATATAGGAGAAAATGGGCTAATCTCTAGGTTAGGTTATGCACTGTGAGAATATTTAATTTTTTTATGTAAGTCTAATATTTCCAGAATAAGATCACCAGCAAAGTAATGTTTTAGTACAACTTCATGTAATATACTGTGGATAAAATTTAACACATGAAATCCCTTACCAAGCTTTTCTTTTGTTATCTTCTGTGTGTGTGTGTGTGTCCAGTTAATATTTCACTACCTGTACTGGTGGATACAACGGCTGAGCTCTATTGCCCTCCTGTGCTGTGGACAACTGTGGTGGTAGCAACATGGGAAATAGTCCTCAGAGACAAGGCCCCCTGCTTCAGAGCCTACAGGGCTGATACAAATGAGACCACATCAGGAAACTGTACTGATGAGAGAATAATCTGGTCCTCCAGACTTGACCAGAATCCTGCCCTTCAGATTGGTCCAGTGGCCGTCACTCATGATGGGTATTACAGGTGTCAAAAGGTAGCACCAAATGGGAATTTCCATCGTGGCTATCACCTCCAAGTATTAGGTAAGGAACATCATGTCTGTGGCACTGCAGATAACCAGATTTGGCAGTGAAACAAATCTCTCTCTAATTCCTTGTCCCATGTATGTGTTAAGACTGAAGCATTATGCCTACATTTCTGCAGTACCCCCTGAGGTGACCCTGGTTCAAAGCGAGAATGGAACTGTGGTGTGCATGGCGGTTGCAGGGAAGCCGGCTGCTCAGATTTCCTGGACCCCTGAGGGGGACTGTGTCACTGAGCAAAACCCTCACTGGGGCAATGGCACAGTGACTGTCCGGAGTATGTGCTACTGGAAGGCCCGTCATGTACCTAATGTGTCCTGCACTGTCTCCCACGTGACTGGCAACAAGAGTCTCTTCTTAGAGCTGAATCAAGGTAAGCACCTGTTTCTTTAGACGGTCAGCCTTTTACTCCATAGATTATGAATAACCAAGCAGAACATGTGCACAAGAAAACTTGTGCTCCTAATTTGAAAAGACTCTCTAAAACTTAACTGGATAATCATTAGTATACTGGAGAAATTGTATTTCTTAATCCAATAGCAAGAATTAATAACTTCTTAACTATTATCTTCTCTAGATATCTTTCATTCTGGAAGCTGTAAAAATATTCTTTGCTAATTTAGAGATCCTTAGGCTTTTACTTTGAGATGAATTACTGTTATAGACTATCAATACTTTAAAAAAATTTAACAGTACTTAGACAGCCAAGAACAATAATTATCCCCTTCCTGATTTTTTTTTCTTATAGTAGTTACTACTATATTTGCTACCCTGCATAAGAGATAAGTATCCTTGCTCCTCTCCCTTGTCATCCAAAATCAACTCATCCATTCACTTGGCAGATATTTACTGAATATTATGTGTTTAAGGCTGGAAAGTGCATGTCTTTACATTGTTCCAGAGAGTATAATCGGTTGGTTAGGAGCAAAACCTTTGGTAACACACAGCTTCTTATTTACCAGCTGTGTGACTTTGAATAATATTTAACTTTTCTGTCTCATTTTTTATTAGGATATAATTTATATATAACATTATATTAGTTTCAGATGTACAACATGATTTGATATTTGTACGTATTATGAAGTAATTACTAAAATAGGTCTAGTGAATATCTCATGATTTCTTCATCTGTTAAATGGGATGATAGCACCCATCTCATAGAGTTTTGTTAATTAAATAAAATACGTATTTAACATGGTGCTTAGTACATAGTCAATACTCAATAAATATTAGCTATTGTGTTTATTGTATTAACAAATATTAGCTTCTATATCGATGAATGTTAGCTACTGTATTAACTATATTAATTCACATTAGCTATTATACTCATTACAATGAATATATTGTTACATTCTTATAATGTATAATTTATTATGTTACTAGAAATAATCATATCCAATTATTTGTCATAACATCATTCACATTTATTTTTTGTAGCAGTTTTACTGACATCTAATTTACATACCATACAATTCACCCACTTAAAGTGTATTAACCAGAGTTCCCATTGTGGTTCAGAGAGTTAAGGACCCAGTGTTGTCTCTGTGAGGATGTGGGTTCGATACCTGGCCTCACTCAGTGGGTTAAGGATCCAGTGCTCCTGTGGCTGTGGTGTAGGCTACAGCTGCAACTCTGATTCAAACCCTAGTCTGGGAACTTCCATATGGTGCAGGTGCAGCCATCAAAAGAATATAAATAAATAAATAAATAAATAAAGTATATCAACCATCACTATAATCAATTTTATTTTAAAGATTTTGTATTATGACTGATTTACAATGTTCTATCAATTTTTGTTGTACATCAAAGTGACCCAGTCACACATATACATATATACATTCTTTTCTCACATTATCCCCTATCATGTTCCATTGCAAGTGATTAGATATATAGTTCCCTGTGTTATACAGTAGGATCTCATTGCCTGTCCACTCCAAATATGAGAGTTTTTGTCTCCTAACCCCAGATTCCCAATCTACCCCAATTCATCCCACTCCCTTCCCCTCCCCCAGCAAACATGAGTCTGTCCTACATGCCCATTATCTTTTCTGTTTTGTAGATAGATTATTTGTGCCATATTTTAGATTGCACATATAAGTGATATCATATGGTGTCTGTCTTTCTCTGACTTATTTCACTCAGTATGAGAGCCTCTAGGTTCATTTATGTTGCTGCAAATGGCATTATTTTGCCCCTTTTTATGGCTTAGTAGTATTCCATTGAATATATGTACCACACCTTCCTAATCCATCCATCCATCAATGGGCATTTATATTGTTTCCATGTCTTGGCTTTTGTGAATAGTGTTGCAATGAACATATGTGTGCATGTATCTTTTTCAATGTAAGTCTTATCTGGATATATGCTCAGGTGTGGGATTGCTGGGTCATATGGTAGTTTTATATTTATAGTTTTCTGAGGTACCTCTATACTGTTTTCCATAGTGGTTGTACCAATTGACATTCCCACCAACAGTGTAGGAGGGTTCCCTTTTCTCCACATCCTCTCCAGCATTTGTTATTTCTTGACTTGTTAATTATGGCCATACCAACTGGTATAAGGTGAAACCTAACTGTAGTTTAGATTTGCTTTTCTGTAATAATTAGCAATTTTGAGCATTTTTTAATGTGCCTCTTGGTCGTCTGTTTTTCTTTGGTGAAATGTCTATTTAGGTCTTCTTCCCAATTTTTAAATTGGGTTGTTTTTTTGTTTTTGAGTTGTATGAATTGTTTATATACTTTAGAGATTAAACCTTTGTCAGTTGAGTCATTTTGCAAAAGCTGTCTCCCATTCTGTGGGTTGTCTTTTCATTTTTTTAATGGTTTCCTTTGCTGTGCAGAAGCTTTTGAGTTTAATTAGGTCCCATTGGTTTATTTGTGTCTTTATTGTCTTTATTCTAAGAGGTGGATCAAACAAGATGTTGCTGTGATTTATGTCAAAGAGCATTCTGCCTAAGTTTTCCTCTAGGAGTTTCATAGTGTCTGGCCTTACCTTTAGGCATTTAATCCATTTTATTTTTGCATATGGTGTTAGAAAATGTTCTAATTTCATTCTCTTACATGTAGTTGTCTGATTTTCCCAGCATCATTTATTGAAGATACTATCTTTCCTCCACTGTATGTTCTTGCCTCCTTTGTTATAGATAAATTGACCATAGGTGTTTGGGTTTATTTCTGGGTTTTATATACTATTCCATTGGTCTATATTTCTGTTTTTGTGCCAGTATTATACTGTTTTGATGACTGTAGCTTTGTAGTAGAGTCTGAAGTCAGGGAGCCTGATCTCTCCAGTTCTACTTTTTTTTCTTTTTCAATATTGCTTTGGCTATACAAGGTCTTTTGTGTTCACATACAAATTTTTTTAAATTTTTTTTATTTTCCCACTGTACAGCAAAGGGATCAAGTTATCCTTACATGTATACATTACAATTACATTTTCCCCCACCCTCTGTTCTGTTGCAACATGCGTATCTAGACATAGTTCTCAATGCTACTCAGCAGGATCTCTTTGTAAATCTATTCTAAGTTGTATCTGATAATCCCAAGATCCCGATCCCTCCCACTCCCTCCCTCTCCCATCAGGCAGCCACAAGTCTATTTTCCAAGTCCATGATTTTCTTTTCTGTGGAAATGTTCATTTGTACTGGATATTAGATTCCTGTTATAAGTGATACCATATTGTATTCGTCTTTGTCTTTCTGGCTCATTTCACTCAGTATGAGATTCTCTAGTTCCACCCATGTTGCTGCAAATTTTAAAATATTTAATTCTAGTTCTGTAAAGAATGTCATTAATAATTTGATAGGGATTGCATTGAATCTGTAGATTGCCTTAGGTAGTATTGCCCTTTTGACTATATTGATTCTTCCAATCCAAGAGCATGGTATATTTTTTCCATCTATTTGTGTCTTTTTTAATTTATTTCATCAGTATCTTATAGTTTTCAGAGTAAAGGTCTTTCGTGTCTTTAGGTAGGTTTATTCTTAGGTATTTTATTCTTTTTGATGCAATGGTAAATGGGATGGTTTCCCTAATTTCTCTTTCTGATCTTTCATTGTTAGTATATAGAAATACAATCAATTTCTATGTATTAATTTTGTATCCTACCAAATTCATTAATGAGCTCTAATGGTTTTCTGGTAGTGTGTTTTGGATTTTCTAGGTATAGAATCATGTGATCTGCAAACAGAGATAGTTTTACATCTTCTTTTCCAATTTGGATTCCTCTTATTTCTTTTCTCTGATTTCCATGGCTAGCATTTCCAAGATTACGTTGAATAACATTGGTAAAAGGGGACATCCTTGTCTTGTTCCTGATCTTAGTGGAAATGCTTTCACTTTTTCACCATTGAGAATGATGCTAGCTGTGGGTTTGTCATAAATGGCTTTTATTATATTGAGGTAGTTCCCCTCTATGCCCACTCTCTAGAGAGTTTTTATCAGGAATGGGTGTTGAATTTTGTCAAAAGCTTTTTCTGCATCTACTGAGATGATCATATGGTTTTTAATTTTTGGTTTGTTTATGTGGTGTATCACATTGACAGATTTGTGGATACTGAAGAATCCTTGCATCATTGAGATAAATCCTACTTGATCATGGTGTGTGATCTTTTTAATGTATATTTTTATGCAGTTTGCTAATATTTTGTTGAGGATTTTTGCATCTATGTTTATCAGTGATATTGGCCTGTAATTTTTTTTTTTTTGGTGGTACCTTTGTCTGTTTTTGGTATCAGGATAATGGTGGGCTTCATTGAATGAGCTTGGGAGTGTTCCTTCCTCTGCAATTTTCTGGAAAAGTTTCAAAAGAAGAGGTGCTAACTCTTTGAGTGTTTAGTAGAACTCAGGTGTGAAGCCATCAGTTCCTGAACTTCTATTTTTTGGAAGTTTGTTAATCACATTTTCGATTTCAGTAGTTGTTACTGTTCAATTCATGTTTTCCATTTCTTAGTGGTTCAATCTTGGCAGCTTGTACATTTGTAAGAATCTGTCCATTTCTTCTAGGTTGTCCATTTTATTGGCATACAGTTGCCTGTATAGTCTCCCATGATGCTTCATATTTCTGCAGTGTGAGTTATAACTTCTTTTTCATTACTAACTTTATTGATTTGAACCCTCTCCCTTTTTTCTTGATGAGTCTGGCAAATGGTTTATCAATCTCTTAATTTTTTCAAAGAACTGACTCTCGGTTTCATTGATCTTCTCAATTGTTTTCTTTATCTCTCTGTTATTAATTTCTGCTATAATATTTATCATCTCTTTCCTTCCACTAATTTTGGGCTTTGTCTGTTCTTCCTTCTCTAGATGTTTAATGTGTAAGGTTATTTGCATTTTTTCTTCTTTCCTGAGATAAGATTGTATTGCTATAAACTTCCCTCTCAGAACTGCTTTTGCTGTGTCCTGTAGTTTTGGATTGTAGTATCTTCATTATAATTTGTCTCTATGTATATTTTAATTTCATCTTTGATTTCTTCAATGATCCTCTGATTGTTTAGTAGCATATTGTTTAGCTTCAAAGAGTTTGTGGTTTTTGCTGTTTTTTTCTTGTAGTTTATTTCTAGTCTCATAGCATTGTGACTGGAAAAAATGCTTGAAATAATTTCAATTTTTAAAAATTTATCAAGACTTGATCTGCGGCCCAAGGTGTGCTCTATCTTGGAGAATGTTCTGTGTGCACATGAAAAGAAAGTATATGCTGCTGTTTTGGGGTGAAAAGCTCTATAGATATCAGTTAAGTCTACTTGATCCAGTGTGTCATTTAAGGCCTGTGTTTCCTTACTGATTTTCTGTCTGGATGATCTGTCCATTGATGTAAGTGGGGTGTTAATGTCCCCCACTATTACTGTGTTAGTGTCAGTTTCCCCTTTTATGGCTGTTAGTAATTGCCTTAAATATTGCACTGTTCCTGTTTTGGGTGAGTATATATTTACAATCTTTATTTCTTCTTCTTGTATTGATTCTTTGATCATTATGTAATGTGCTTCTTTTTTTCTTGTGAACTTCTTTATTTTAAAACATATTTTGTCTGATATGAGTATTGATACTCCTGCTTTTCTATAATTTCCACTTCCATGTAATATTTTATTCCATCTGTGTCCTTAGATCTGAAGTGGGTGTCCTGCAGAGAGCACATACATGGGTCTTGCTTTTGAATTCACTCAGCTAGTCTTTTTCTTTTAGTTGGAGCATTTAATCCATTTACATTCAATGTAATTATGGATAAGCATGTATTTATTGTCATTTACTTAAAATTTTTTTGATTGTTATTTTGGGTCTTTTGTCTTCCCATCCTCTTTTTGCTCTCTTTTCTTGCAATTCGCAGACCATGTTTAGTGTTATGTTTGGGTTGGTTTTTCTTTTTTATGGGTGTGACCATTATAGTTATTTGACTAGTGGTTCCCCTTATATTTTGATATATCCATCTATATGTATTGGCAAGAATTGTTTCATCTTGCCAGTCTCCTTAATTTCAAATGCATTTTCCATATTCTGCATTTGTCCTCTCCTCTTTTCATGCTTGCTAGTTTAGATATCATATTTGTCAATGGGTGATTTCCTACTTTTAAATTATTTTTGCCTTTACCAGTGAGCTTCTTCATTTTTAATATTCTTGTTTCTAATTGCGGGTTTTCCTTTTCTGCATAGAGAAGTTCCTTTAGTAGTTGATGTATAGCTGGTTTGGAGGAGCTGAATTCTCTTAGCTTTTTCTTGTCTGCTGCTGGTAGGAGTGTTCTCTGTAGCCCTGCAGATTGGGATGTGGGTTACTGGGCCTCCCCTGGCTCCCTTGGTATGGAAAGAGTCACTGATGTGAGCCTTCACAGGGCCACTGGCAGGGGTCCTGTATCTTGTGCTTTTTGCTGGTTGGGCAGCCCATAGCTCTGTCAGAGAGTGGGCACTGGCAGCCCTCTCGTGAAAATGGGTGCTGCTTTGCTGGCACGAGCTTCTGCAGATTCTCTGGGAAGAGCCAAGGCACCTGTGTTTTCCCTGATCAACAGGGAGCAGGCACCAGCAGCCCTCTTATGGGAATGGGTGTTTCCGTGCTGGCAGCCTCTGCAGATTTTCTGGGCAGAGCTGATATGCCTGAGTTTGCCTGTGTTTCCCTTGCTCTAGCAAGTCACTACTTCTGCAGGAAGTGGGTGCTGCCATCAGCAGTTTTTCTGGCACTGCTTTGCTGACAGCCTTCGTAGATTCTCTGGGTGGAGCCAAGGTGCCAGTATTCTCCTTGATTGCCAGGGAACAGGCACTGGCAGCGCCCTCGTGGGAATGGGCACAGCCTCTATGGGCGGAGCTGAGACTCCTGTGTTTTCCCTGCTTAGGCAGGTCATTACTTTTGCAGGAAGTGGGCACTGCTTCCAGCAGCCTTTCTGGTACTGCCCTGCTGGTCAGAGCCCCTGCAGATTCTCTGGGTTTTTCTCAGGGAAAAACCTGTGTTTTCCCTGATCTCTCTGGTTATGAGCGCAACCATTGATGGCAGCTCTTCTGGTGCAGGTTGGGCTCCACTAGCGCAGGGCCCCTGCGGCAGGAGCAAGAAACTTGTGTTATTCCCCTAGGCAGTTACTCCACCTGCTCCAAGAAGTCTGTAGCCCTAAGTTTGGGGCCGCTACCCCAGCCATCACTAGGCAGCCACTACAGCCAAGTGGTTCCCTGAGCTGATGCAGGCAGTGTCCTGCAGCTTGAGAAAGTGGGCATAGAGAACAAGGCAGTAGTGATGGATCCCATCCCTTTCTTCCAGCTCCCCCCGCCCCCTAAACAATGGCATCTAGTCTCTAAGCCCAACTGGGTTGCCTCCACTTAGATGCTCTCCATTGTGGCTGCCTTATACTCTAGTCCTTCCAGGCTGTTTCTACATAGTCAACCCCATTTTTCCCCCCACATAGCTGGCCCCAGCTCCCTCTTTGGGTCTGATCTCTAAGGCCAAAGTTTTAGTTCCCAATACCTGCTGGCACCCGAATATGGTTGCCCATTGCCCATATCACTGACTGTTTGTGGAGGACTGTCTCCTTAACTGTTTCAGACCGTTTGTCTAGAGTTCCTCCTCTGTTTTTGGCTGGTCTTGTTGCAGGTGAAGGAACTTACCAGGGTGCAGGAGCTATTCCTCTTACTAGCTCCCTCCTGGGAGAGCAGGTCCCATCTCATTTCCTTTTGCTTTTTTTTCTCTTGTTGTTCTTCTTTCTTCTTTCTTATGTCCTCTCTGGTTTTGTAATGTTTTTCCTATTCTATCATACTCTTAAGGTCTTTTGTCAGTTTTTAGCAAATTTTCTGTTTGAATATTTCCACATATAGGTGTATTTTCAATGTATTTGTGGGAACAGATGAGTCTTATGTCCTGCTACTCCACCATCTTAGACCTCCCCCCATGGTTAATTTTAGAGCATACTCAGCACCCCAAAATAAGCCCTCTACCATTTAGTTATCAATTAATCTCACCATTTCTCTAGTTTTAGGTAACCACAAACATACCTTCTCATCACTATAGATTTTCCTGTTTGGGACATTTCATATAAATGGAATCATATAAGTGGCCTCTGTGCCTGGCTTCTTTTATTTAGCATAATGGTTTCAAGGAACACCATGTTGTAGCATGTACTTCTAATCACTTCTGATTTTTATTTTCCACAATTCATCTCACACAAACTCTAGGCTTTTATTTTACACTTGTTATCTCCAGACTTATGCATTTATCTCTAGTTCTGTCTGGTTTTCTCTTCTGTAGACCAGGCATTCAACTTGTACTCTTTTTTGTTCTTTCATGTCCTTAGAATCTCTGCTTCATTAATTATCCTTGCTCTCTTTTGTTCAGTCTTTGTTTCACAAATCCTTCACTAAGACTGATTATATAAACATGACTGTTTTCCTCCTATATTGAAAGGAGAGGGAGAGGGTGTGGAAAAAGGTAACTCTCCTCCACTACTGCAGGGAATGTAAATTGGTGCACCCATTATGGAAAACAGTATGAAGTTTCCTTAAAAATCACAATCCCAGGAGTTCTTAGCTCAGGGGGCTAAGAACCTAACACTGTCTCTGTGAGGCTGGGGGCGCTTTGCCTCAAGCCGCAGCTTAGGTTGCAGATGCAGCTCAGATCCAGTGTTGCTGTGGCTGTGGCAGAGGCTTCAGTTGAACCCCAATTTGACTCCTAGACCAGGAATTACCATATGCCACAGGTGCATCCATAAAAACAAACAAAAAAACCCACAATCCTGCTACTGGGCATATATCCAGAAAAGATGAAAACTCTAATTTAAAAGATATACACACCCCAATGTTCATGGCAGCACTAGTTCCAACAGCCAAGACATAGAAGCACCCTAAACACACACACACACACCCCAAAATACTGTGTAACCACAAAAATTAACGAATGCTATTTGCAGCAACATGGATGGATCTAGAGATTATTATACTAAATCAAGTCAGACATAAAAAGACAAATATGATATCACTTATATTTGGAATCTAAAAAAATGATACAAATGAATTTATTTACAAAATAGACTCACAAACATAGAAAACAAACTTATGATTACCAAAGGGGAAAGCAGGAGGGAGGGATAAATTAGGAGTTTGAGGTTAACAGAAACACTCTGCTATATATAAAATAAATAAACAATGACCTACTATATAGCACAGGGAATTATATTCAATATCTTATAATAACCTATAATGGAGAAGACCGAAAAAAGTTTTATATATAGTTTTTAAACTGATATGTCTGAATTGCTTTACTGTATACCTAAAACTAACACAACATTTTAAATCAACTATGTTTTGATTTAAAAATCTAAAAAAATAGAGGATTCTGCATTCACTGTCTTTTCTATGCTACCTCGCATTCACTCCTTAACTCACATGCATCTCTCTGCATATAAAATGCTCTAACAAAAATCACTGAAGCGCTCCTAGATGCCAAATAAAATATAAATTTTTTGTCTTGTTATAAACTAGTCTTTTTGTGAAATCTGATGTGATCTCTCCTCCCTTCTCATCTGTTTTCCTCCCATATTCACTTGCTTCTTTTCTTAACTTTCAGTCAAGTAGTTAGTCTTATTAATAGATTCCTTTTCATCTATTCATCCCATGAAGAAAGGCATTTCTATGAGTTTCATAACTGACTTCTTCTCCTTTCACCTCTACCCTTATTCCTTGAGAGATCTCATCATACCTCTGGCTTTAGTTACCGTCTTTTTTTTTTTTTTTTGGTCTTTTTAGGGTCACATTGGAGGCATATGGAGGTTCCCAAGCTAGGGGTTGAATAGGAGCTGTAGCCATCGGCCTACACCACAGCCAGAGCAATGTGGGATCTGAGCCGTGTCTGTGACCTACACCACAGCACATGGCAACGCTGGATCCTTAACCCACTGAGCAAGGCCAGGTATTGAACCCACATTCTCATGGATACTAGTCTGGTTCGTAAACCACTGAGTCATGACGGGAACTCCTACTGTCTAATTCTTGACTCTTAAATCTATATTTTAGCCCAGATTTCTCTTCTTGGCTCCTCCATGATCAAAATCAATTTCCAATTGGCCAGCCTTTCCTGAATACATTAGGGGCACCTAAATTACATATTCCTAAAACAGAATTCCTTTTCTCTTCTCCTTCCTAAGCTCCAAACCCATATTTTATGTTATTGATAAATGACTCGCCAGATAATTAAAGCTATTCTATCCTCTTTCTTATTTCCCATATTCAAAATCAGATACAAAAAAAAAAAAATCAGGTACAATATTTTGCTGATTTTACCTTAAAAAACTTTCTTAAAGCCAGACTTTTTTCTTTCTAACTGCCTCAGTTGAACACATGATGATCTCTCACCAGGGTTGTTCCAATGTTCTTGTAACAGGTCTTCTGACCCCTGGCTTACCTCCCTCCACTCCTCTATAGTGTAGCCAGTGACTTCCAAAATGAAAAACATGCAACTTCCCTACTTAAATGCCCCCAGTGGCTTCTTGTTGCCTCATGGAAGGCTAAACCCCTTTGGTCTGCTGCTCTCCTTGACTAATTTCTGGTATTCTCCAGTTTGTATTCCAGGCATGTGGGCCTCTTCAGGCTCCTCAAAGTGTTATCTTTTACTCCTCTCTTCTCTTTTACATGCAATTTCTATCTCTTCACCATGTATGTCCTTCGCCATACTCTCTTCTTCCATTCTATTTGATCAATTCCTATTGAACTTTTCAGTCTTAGTTTGATATAGTGCCTCTGGAATAATTTTCTCTTTCCCTGCTGTTGGTGAGCTGTTCCTTTTCTGTGTCTCATGCACTCCATTGTCTCATGCACACTTCTGCCTGAATACTTCCAGGGCCCTATAATTGACCACCCAATTCTCTGAGTCCCAGGATAGGTTAAGTACCTTGAGAACAGGAACCATATCATTCATTTCTACATCCCCAGAGTCTGGCACAGTGCCTGACTCATACAAATCACTGCAGAGTTATGTTCAGATCACCACAGACTTCATCTTTATATATCCTACTCTGTGCTCTACATGGTAAAAGTTAACATCTTCAAATCTTCGCTCATATTGTTCTTTCCCTTGAAAAGTCTTTTTTTTTTTTCATCTAACCTATTTAATCCTGTTATTAGAAAGGCTCAGTTCAAATCCCACTTCCCAGTTAGAGCTGATTAAGCTTTCCTATTCCTTAGATGATTTATAATCTGTAATGCTCACCTAGCACTGTTCACTCTCTCAAAAGTTATCTTTTCATTTGTCTGGTCTGACTCCCCAGTTGGATGGTGAGAATTTGAAGGTTGTGATCTTTTTCCCTGACAGTGTCTAGGAAATTGTCTTCAGCTTTAGCACTTGAGTAGGTAATTTCACAGGTTGACAGGACACTTTGAGCAAAGACTCACACTGGTACTTAGAATTCACACACTTTTGGTTGTCATTTTCATAGGAGAAAAGATTTTGTAATGATGGTCCCTAGTTTCATTTTATCTTTTCAGTAGTTCTTGGGGCAATTTCACAGATGGATAAATGAAAGGAAAACACAAAATACCCTACTAAAGGGGTTACATCAACTCAGTGATAAAACCACTTCACTGTGTGGAAATTATCAAATAGTGTTCAAAATATTAAGAATAATGCCCCCTAAAACTAACATTTACATGGGAAGTTAGAAAGTACATTTCCTTTTTTTTTTATAAAAGTGGGAATTTTTGTTGTTGTTGTTGTTGTTGTTATTGTTGTTGTTGTTGCTATTTCTTGGGCTGCTCCCGCGGCATATGGAGGTTCCCAGGCTAGGGGTTGAATCGGAGCTGTAGCCACCGGCCTACGCCAGAGCCACAGCAACGCAGGATCTGAGCCGCATCTGCAACCTACACCACAGCTCACGGCAACGCCAGATCGTTAACCCACTGAGCAAGGGCAGGGACCGAACCCGCAACCTCATGGTTCCTAGTCAGATTCATTAACCACTGCGCCACGACGGGAACTCCAAAGTGGGAAATTTTAACAATGCTTAGTGTGCATTAAGAAAATATTTATTAAAAATCTACCATGAACAAAAACACACTTTTTCTAAATTGTCATGAAAGAATGATACATTAGCAACAGTCAAATTTTATTCTATAAGGTGTTTTGATTATGATAGACTATGAAGTTTAAGGAATATTTTAAAAAGCTCTTTTAAATTACAGACTCTAATTTGTTCATTAGAAGAATTTCTGAAATGGCTCTCCACCCCTGCTGTGTTGCCTATGTTTAAAGGTGCCGGAATCCTGGGATTTCCAGCATCATACCTGCTGATCATTCTGTATGTGAAATTCCCTCTTTTCTTGGTTATCTTGGTCATCGTGGGATTCCTCTACTTCCAGAGAACAGGTGATCGCAGGTAGGAAGTGAATACTGGAAGGTACAGACTCATTAGAAAGATTCCATTATTATAAGACTAAGTTTACAATGTCCTGGGGAAAAGCTTGACCCATTTTTTGGCACATTGCTTGTGGCCTACCTCGTTTTTGACACAGAAGCTTTGTTAACAACTGAGAGCCCAGACAGAAGTGCCTGCAGCACTGAAACAAGGGAAGAGACCTGTCTTAGGCCACCCTCTAATTCTATGGGGGAAATGAAGCTTGGCTGGGGCTCCTTAAGTGTTTACTTCCCAGTCTCTATGCTTCTAAAGGCTTGTAGTCATTCCTGCTTAATTACATATTTTATGTTTTTTCCTAGAGAATGAAAATGAAAAAATTTGAAAGTCAATTTAAACTTGGTTAAATGTCACAAAAAAAAGCATCCAATTGTGATAAGCCTTCCAGTTCAACATCTATCTAAATTGTTCCTGTTTCTATTTGATACCTTTGTATTTAGGATCTATGCAATAGGTATCAAGCCTGTGTCAACCTCTTAGCGGACATATATACACACAGGCAAAAGCTTGCTGCCTGTCATGGTAAATACCTAGAATGACTTGTCTACCTTTCCCTTGGCCCTAGTGAGTTCTTATTTACAAATGAGAAACAACCCTGCTTCCCAGCATGAAGAGGCAGATGGCTCAGCAAAACGCAAATAAAAATGCTATGCCATTTTTCTATACCTGCTAGTTTCTTTGGATAGTGCTTTCTTCCTACCTACTTGTCCCCTCTACCCACTTGAGATGCAAATCAGGGTTGCAATGGCAGGAGCTACTACAAGTGTTACCTTCAAGTCGGCCCATAGCTGACCTCCCATCTCTTTCTCACTTGGAGCAATTACTTAGGTAGTTGTATTCCATGTTTGGCCTGATTGCTGAATAAAAGGCCAGGAATCATTTTTAGCAGTACCTGCATTTTTGAAGAAATTATAAGTCCATCCCAATTAAGGAGCTATTAGAGTCACTGGTGACAGTGCTGAATGCCACCTCACCTTTTAGAGCTCCAGTGCCTCAATTCCATTTCTTGTCTGCATTACGTAATGGATTAATTGTAACAGTATGAGCGGTTGGTGAAACACTAACAAACTTAGCTAAAAGAAATTTCTCAGTTTCCTTTGCAACTCAGCATGACCACCCACAAAATTTTTCACAAATTTTTTGAAGTGTAAGCATACATCTTGTGTGATATTTTTAGGAAAGCTCTTTAAAGAAAAATGAAGAGGTCCTCTTTTGCTTTTCCTTCTTACCTCCTGGATTACAACATGGATGTGATGACTGGAAGTCCAGCAGCCACATTTGGCCACAGGAACACTGAAGATGGAATCTACTTGCTAAGATGGTAGAAAAGAAAGATGGAAGGGTTCTGGACCTTGATGACCACAGAGTTCCCGTACCAACCTTAGACTACCTACCTTAAACTTTGGCGTGAGCTAGGATAAACATTTTTTGTTCATGGCACTGTTATTTTTGGTTTTTGCTCCATATGCAGTTGAACTTAAGCTGATTGAGTTTGCCAATTACAAGCTTTGCTCTCAGTCTTGCAACACAGGTTATGCTTTATTCATGTGCATTTTCATGGCCTGTTTTTGTTCTTCCTCTAGTGATTATGAAGCAAATAATATTTAATTCATGTGTATTGCCATGGTCTGTTTTCATTCCTCCCTTAGAGATAATGAAATATATGTAACTTCAGAATATAGTAATCATAGGTGTGAGAGCCATCTCTAAGACAGTTCCAGAAGAATTTCTGGTTATATAAACTCAAGGGATGCTTGTGATAGGAAATGGCATTTGGGGATATGCAAAGATGATCTAATAGTCAGCCAGTCCCAAGGCATGAAAGGGCATGTCTGCATTGTAGAATTGGAAAGATAAAGATACTGTTGTGGGCTTGTAGAGAATATGTGAGCCCAAGAAACAGAGGAACTGAAATACATGGGACATTACCTATCAAATCTTTTTCCATGAAAAAGACTCCATCATTCCCTGAAGAGATTTATCTGAATTCATGCTTCTTATCTGTTCCCTTCTTACTGCCATGATTTTCTGGGAAGAGTGAAAAGCTAAGCTACTCCCTCTCAACTTCCTACAAGTGCATAAAGACAAAAAAAATTTTTTTTAATTTTCTGAACACATATATGTATGCATATATACATATAAGACAAATTAATTGTGGTCCTAAACTGAGGGAAATTGGGAATAACTTTTATCAAAACACAATTAAGAGCCACTAGAGGGTGCTTCAACTTAATTCTTTTAACTATTTCCAAGCAAGCTAAAATCTGACCCCAGACAGTAATCTTGCTTTTTTTTTCTTTTATCATTCCATACAACTGTCCCTCCATTTACTAATTCTTTAGGTCTTCTTAGTTGTTAGTTCTGAAACAATTACAGAAGAAAGGGAAAGTGGTTTAAATTAACTTAAGGAGAAAAGTTTTTTGTTTTTTGCTTCCAAACTTGAATTGCATTACCACTGTCAATTTTAGCTGAAACATTTTGTTTATCAAACAAGATAGAGGTAAGCATTAACAGTCTCATCTCAGGGAAAGGGGAAATGTGAGAATCTCTTAGTGGTTAATCAAAGTTAGTACTCACTTATTTCTTAAACTGGGAAGTTGAGATCACTCCATTCCCTAAAAAACAAATAGCTGCTTGTTAGCCTTAATGGCAGCAGATGGTCAGAGCTACAAATAAAACTAGCTGGCCTTTTCTACTTCCTGGGTCCAACCCTTATCTCCTCCCCCATCATCCTTAAGAGGCACACATGGTATTTTAAAGCTAGAGGGAAGCTGCAGATAAAGTAGGCCAACTTCCTCATTTTACAAAAGAGGAAACTAACACTCAGAGTAAACTGACCACTGGGTGTTACCAAGAAGCCAGCTGGAGTGTGGACTTGCTTTGCTTGCTAATGAGAGCATGCATGAAGTGGGCTTTATAGTTTGTTTGGTTTGGACTGAGACTTAGGGTTCAAGAGAGAATTTACCAAAGCCTTCAAAAGGATCCTAAGATGAAAAAGTGAAACAGCACATGAAATATTCATGACATTTACTATCTTCAAGGAAAGATTGAATGTTATCATGGTTAACAATTGTCACCACATGCCAAGGACCTCACATGACAAGTACATCACATCTAAACTGAGAAACAAGTGCAATGGAGAGATTTTAAAAATTGCTTGTTTAAATCTTATTATAGTCTTTTCTACAATCTGGATGTAAGAAAAGAGGCATGAGAGGAAAATTTGTCTGTTTAGGGAAATATACCAACAGTTTAGACAAATATACCAACAGTTTAGACAGAGAAGAGGGCTCAGGTTGTAGAATGCACTGGAAATAGCAAAATAAAGGGAAATAAAATGATCAGCAAAACTTAAAAAGTCTTCTTTCTGGGTTCTAGTAAGAGGAATTTTGGAAGCTCTTGAGGAATAAATAGAAACAGAGTAGGCCTTTGCTACAAAAGCTCTTGAGGAATAAAAGAAGAAACAGAATAGGCTTTTACTACAAAAAGAATTGGTGTGTCATAAATTCTCTATGAGGGGGTAGCTAAAGAATATTAGAATTAAAGATGCCTCTCTGTTAATATTTAGTTAAAAACTGTTAGACATAATTGCATGATTAATGGTGATTTAGAAATGAAGGAAGAGGAAACTCTGCCCACATTTGGGGGGAACAGAACAAAGAGTGCATAGTTGGCAGGCCTGGTGATGAGAAAACAAGGATGGCCAAAAATTAGTTGGAATTAGCAGTTTAGGGAGAGAGATGACAAGAAGCCAGCAGAGGAAGGCATGCACTCCACTAGGCATTTTCAAAAAGCTGGGGAGGGTGTTGCAGTTCCCCAAATTACACTGGCCAGAGATTCAGTTATTTTATTTGGCCATTAAAGGAAAAAGATTTTTCCAGAAGATTGGAACTCTTAGGGACCATTGGGAACTGCAAGGATGCTTAGGAAAAGAAGCTCACAGTCGACCAGCAGAATTACTCCTTGAACTCCGAACACTTAACTATATTATGTTCTGATAATAAGGAGAACTCCATAATCTCTGAAGGTGGCTAGATCTAGAGGTTGGCATTCTCCTGCCTCTTCCCAGTGACTTGTAGCTTAGAATTTTCTGGACTAGAAGAAAGAAAGAAATAGGAAGACTCAGAAATTCTTAAATTTCTAGACTTTTCTCTTTTTAGGGCACTGCAAGCTCTCTGCATTCCTAAATAGCCACAATAGGCCATAAAGATGGTATAGCAGATGTGCCCAGGATCTGTGTGTAACCAGGCCCAGTGAGAGTCAGTGTCCACAGTGTTCAGATGGGAAGCAGTTCCCTCTGCTATTTTTCTCTCTTAGATTTGTGTCCACCTGTACTTCCTGGGTAGAAAGCTGAGCATTTCCTTCTCAGTGCTGGCCATATGTCTACACTGAGAGCTTTAGTTCTGTCTATTGCTAGCTTCCCACATACCTCTAGACACAATTTATACCTGAAATGGTATTGAAGGGCCAGAGGACCCCAAAATTACATTGTGGGGGTGGAATGGAATCTTTGCTAGAAGAGGACAGCATATCTCTCTAAATTCCAAGGGGTGGTATTTCTGTGGATTGGACGGATGGATAGATCGATCATGGGAAAAACACAGTCAAGTCCTGGAAGCAGGGTCCAAAGGGCTAGGATCTCCAAGGGTTTATTTAAATTTCTTTGCTAAGGCTACCTATAGCACTCACTTTGATGTATTCTGAGTAAATTAATTCCTTCATTCATTAAATGTTCATTAATTTACCTGATATTTGTCAGCCATTACACTAAGCTCTAAGAATAAGTAAGTAAAATGTGAATTGAATATTAAATAAAATATGATCCTTAAAGATTTCATGGTTGGGAGTTCCTGTTGTGGCACAGTGGAAACGAATCCGACTAGGAACCATGAGGTTGCGGCTTCAATTTCTGGCCTTGATCAGTGGGTTAAGGATCCTGCATTGCCGTGAGCTGTTGTGTAGGTCACAGATGCGGCTCAGATCCAGCGTTGCTGTGGCTCTGGTGTAGGCTGGCAGTTGTAGCCCCAATTCGATCCCTAGCCTGGAAACTTTCATATGCCTGCCACAAGTGTGGCCCTAAAAATATAAAAGACCAAAAAAAAAAAAAGATTTCACAGTAAAGAAGATAGGCAAATAAGCAGCTCACTAAAATCCAGTATTGATGTATTAAAAAAGGTATATACCTTTAGCAATCAAAGGAAGGAATACTCAATTCTTACTGAAGGTGTGGCTTGTAGTTAAGGAAAAGCATTGGGTAAATTATGAGGCTTTCAGCTGCAAGAAACAAAGTAGGACTCTGACAGTTAATAAGGCCATTTACTATTTTACATAAGAAGGCATCCAGAAGTAGGGCCAACTTCAAGTCTGGTTGTTTCAATGGTTCTACAAAGCCCTCAAGGACTGGATTTTATCCTTTCTCTGCTCTGCTATCATCAGTGTCAGTGTTTGCTTCATCCTCAAGCTGGACATGAATAGGTGGCAGCCATCCCAAGGCCGCAGCCAGACACAGCATGCCCAGAGGAAGAAGCCTGACCATTTCTTCCCCAAACCCATTTCTTCCTCTGAAGAGTGAGGACCAAGAGCCCCCATAGGCTTCCTCTCTTGTCTGATTGGTCAAAGTCACAGATACAATCTCTGGCAAAGGGGCTGAGATTATGCTTACACTAATTAGGCCTTTCATAGAGCTGGGCTAAGGTCAGTGCCTTTCACCAAGCATTCAACCTGGTGGGAGGGGGTGACTAGAGACCTGACCAAATTAGGGACTCTGTTAAGAAAGCAGAACTTGAGAATGCATGTGAAGCCTGGATGAAGGAGATGATAATGGTCAAACTGAGTCTTAAAATATGCAGAGGAATGCTACAGGTAGACAAGGGCAGGGAAGAGAAGACATCATGGATAAAGGCAGGGAGCTGTGACAGGGTGTGTCTCTTTCAGGGCAATGGAGAAACTGTATCATCTCCTCACACAAGTCCCACATTTCATGAGGTCATCTGGGGACAGAAGATTGCTATTCTACTGAGAATGCCAGGAGTTTTGCAGATCCAGCAAATCTTTATGAATTTATCACATTTTCTGAACAGAATGTCCAAATCTTCTGACTGATTCACCCAACACTCATTTTAAGATCACACAAGGAGCCAAGAACATTGGTTGCACACAGTGGAGAATCAAAGAGAGGCAGGAGGCTTCAGGCTGGAGCAGCAGTGGTCGGCTGGATGACATCACTCATTTTTGAAGGGTAGGACTCATCTCTGGGCTGGGTAAAACTGATAGAGTTGAGACACTTCTCCTGGTCTGGTGTCCCTTCATGAAATATGAAAATAAACAATTGAAGACAGTGTTTTGAGGATAATCGTTCCGTATTTATAAATGTCCTTGGGAAGGGTGCTATAGAAATGCAAAGTCTTGTTATTCATTCCACCTTCTTGCAAATGGCCCTTGAGTCCACATGGTATGTAGAAAAAAAGTTCCTGATGTATCCTTCCCTAAAACTTTTCTTCTACTTAATACACAGAGCCCCTACACAGAGACACCTCAGACATAGTTTCCCATTTCTAGTCATGTCCATTTTTCTCTAAACCTCCCCACACTGAGGAGAGAGCTCCTCAGAGGTATGGAAATCACCAGAGAGGAAAGAAATGATCATCTCACCCCAGGTAGAAGGAAGGACTAATCAAGAGAAACTGCCTTTTTTTTTTTGCTTTTTAGGGCCACGTCCACGGCATATGGATGTTCCTAGGCTAGGGGTCGAATCAGAACTGCAACTGCTGGCCACAGCCACAGCCACAGCAGTGTGGGAATTTGAGCTGCATCTGTGACTTACACCACAGCTCACGGCAATGCTGGATCCCCAACCCACTGACTGAGGCCAGGGATTGAACCTGAATCCTCACGGATACTAGTCAGATTCAATTCCACTATGCCACCATGGGAACTCCAAAAACTTTAAATTTAACCAAGAGGGAGAGAAAAAAAAATGCACAGGCTCAAAATCAGAAAAAATACATAAATTTAAACAAGATACACTAAAACAAGAAGAAATGTGAAGTTCTATCAAATGTTAAGATGCTTAGGGGAGGAGAAATGAATTATGTTCCAAATTGCTATTATGACTTGCCTGTTAAGAGGAATATGATCCTTTCGGGAAAACAGTTGTATGTGACCATGAGATTAATCATTTATCTAGATCCTTAACATGATGAAATGGACATCTTTTCATATTCTCTTTTATGCTATCTTTATGAAAATGGAGAGCAAGAGACCTATTGAGCAGGGTAGTTTGTGGCCGACACAAGAGTATCCCTTTGTTTCTGAAAGTCATTGTGCCTACTGCGCAGCTTCCTGGGGTTCCATGGAAGTCACAGACCCTGGAGAGGAAGCAGGTCTCCTCCTTTGTGAGTGCTATGTGGACAGGTCGTGCTACTGGAAAGATGAAGTTTGTATGTTGCTGCTGACCCTTGGAATGGAGGTAAGCATCTTAGTACAACTGAATGATGCTCTGTGAGAGACAGGAGATGGACAATGTTGTCAATTTTGTGTCTGACTACATGAGTGTACAGTTTGTTTACAGTTAATGCACTTCCAGTTTAAGGCTTTTGACCTGAGGACACCAGCTGCTACATAATACCTTTTCAAAAAAATTCTCCCACAGATTTTCCCATATTCCATGCAATGGAAAATCACAACACAACACATTTACAAGATATTGAAAACCAAGGAACGGCCCAAGATGTTAGCTCCAAGGAACTACAGTAAACGTCTGGGGACTAGAAAGAATGATTAAACAACTAGCATTCCAACAAGAAGCATCTGTCTTTTGTCATTCTCCCCAAAGCAACAAAAAATATGCAGAGGAAGGCAGCCATTTCAGTGGGGGCACAAGAGGTCAGCTGTTTGTAACATTTTCCACCATTCCCTTACAACTAAAACCCAAATCCCATTACTTTCTGACTGCCTATCAAAGCAGGGTGTTTTCAGATGCAGTCTAAGGAGGCCTAATCGCTATCCATGGTTCCCTGTGGCAGCCTCTGCCTCCTGGAGGATGATTAAATGGCAGAGCCTAGAGAAGAGCTGGATGTGAAACCTTATCCCTATGCCAAATTCCCCTTGGCTATTTAAATTTTTTGTTTGTTTTTTTCTTTTGATTTTTTTTTTTTCAGATTTCTATCCAAAACATGCTTTCTTTGGCAGTCTCCCCAAAGGGCTGTGAAGTCAATGCATAAACTATCCAACTCTTACCTCCACAGGATGGTAACATAGACTTAAGAGTCTCAAACTGCCGCTGTTGTCAGGCAAGAGCTCTGGCCAGCGGAAGGCAGCAGATACACTGGCAGTGCACACGCATAGGCTGGAGGATCACAGAGCAATCCATCAGCAGGCTGTCATCAACGCTGAGGGCGAGACTATCTATGTTCATCCAATCACTCCAAATCTTTACTCAGTTTCTCATGGTTGATAGTCTTCTTTTAGTTAATGGCTACTTGTCAAGGAAACTAGGAAATGTCGAATTTATCACTATATTTTCTTGTTTATGGGTAAAATAATAGGGTAGTTCCACCCTATCTTTGCAATCTGATTTTCCACTACATTTGCTTCTCTTATTCTTATGCATAGACCTACTATCCAGCTTTCTCAGAAATTCCTCCCCAGCCCTTTCTGGTTGCATTTTCTGCCTGGCTTGTTCTGTCTCTCCTTACTCCCATCCCTGCCTTTCAAAAGGCTACACTCTCTCCAATGCTACTACTTTAACAGGCACTACAGACAGATTCTTATTGTACCAATCTTGTTGTGGCAAAGGCAGTCTCAGTTCCAAAGAGCCAGGTGGATGGGAACAGGCTTTTCTCCACAAATGCCTATGGGACAAATGACTGGAGGACCACATGCTTCCTTAACTACCATCACATTTCAATGCAGCCATGGTGGAAGAGAGGATGGAAGGGCCTGATGCACTGGAGTAATTTTTTTCATGCTATTAGAATGAGTATGAATGAGCACTCTAAACATAAATGATTTCTCTTTGTAATTCAGGGTAGAGCTAAACTTTTTAAACTCTATCTACACATTCCAACAGATACATAGAAAAGGTCTGGAAGATTACAAGCATACACAGAGAACTGTAGGTAGAAGGGAAGGGAGGCTTTAGCTTGATCTGTAATGTTTGGATTTTGTACCAACAAAGTATCCATGTACTCTGTGTAATTAAAAATAAGAGCTTTTGGAGTCTCTTGTGGTGCAGCCGGTGAAGGATCTAGCATTGTCACTTCTGTGGCTCAGGTAGCTGCTGTGATGTGGGTTTGATCCCTGGCCTGGGAATTTCCACGTGCTACTGGCGTGGCCAAAAATAAAAAATAAAACACATGTGAAAATTAAAATATTGAATGAATGCATTAAAATAATTTAATGAATAGATAATACAGATTTAAAGAGTGTAGCATTTAAAAAAAATAAGAATTTCCAAAAGATTTAAAAAATAAAAAGTAATCAATCCTAGGTACTTTCTTGTGAAAAGGTAGGGAAAGACTTGTAGGATTTACTAAGGCCATGTAAATGGGCTGAGTTTGGAGCTGAGGATGAGCATAATAAGCTTGGGATGAAGCAAGTGAAATTTGACATATAGGCAGCTGTGACTCTGCATTATTTATTCTTCATATAGGTGATTTCTCTGGCTTCCCTGAATATCTGTTTACCAGCCTAAAGAATTTATGAGAATTTGAAACTCAAGTATTAATCAAAGGCACATGAGGAAAGAGATGAAACATACAATCCAAGTTCTGCCATGGATATGCCTTTTTAATTAGAGAAACAGTATGAAAATCTGATATTTATGACTGTCTCATACTTTCAAAGCTGGTTTCAGTTCCATGTATTTTAAGTTGTATGTAAATAAATTTCATTTTCTAAGAATCCTTGCTTTAACCAGTATGGCTTTTTAATTAATTTTTTCATTTTTTTGGGGGGGCTATTTTAGGGCCACACCCATGGCATAGTCAGGTTCCTAGGCTAGGGGTCAAATCAGAGCTACAGCTGCTGGGATCCAAGCCACCTCTGCGACCTACACCACAGCCCACCACAACGCCAGATCCCCAACACAGTGAGCAAGGCCAGGGATTGAACCTGAATCTTCACGGATCCTAATTGGGTTTGTTAATCACTGAGCCATAAAGTGAACTCTGTTTTTCATTTCTTGATGCCTCTGTTTTTTGAGGTACATGAAAGGTTAGAAATAACTTTTAGAGTTCTCTTATGGCAAAGTGGGTTTAGAATACGGCATTGTCATTGAAGTGGCCCAGGAAATTTCATGTGTTGTGGGCACAGCCAAAAAAAAAAAAAAGAAATAATTTTAATAAGCCTGTAATTATAAAGATACTGAACAAAAATAATGTTTCACTTATAAATCACCAGTGTTTGAGGATTCCAAACTCCTGTCTCATTGATGAATACCTACAATGGTTTATTTTAAATAGACTATGTCCTTTAACATTTTTATTTCTATTTCATGACTCAGCTTCTCCCTGACAATTAAAGGTATCCTTAAAGATGGATTCAATGGCCAGAATGAAGTTATCTTCTCTCTCAGACAATTTTTCTTTGGTTACACCCACAGCATAAAGAAGTTCCCAGGACAGGCATCGAACTTTGCCACAGCAGTGACTTGAGAAATGACAGTGACAACATCAGATCCTTAACCCGCTGTCACCATGGAACTCTTCTCAGACTATTTTTATTGGTGGTAGCCTTTTGTTGTATCTGATGCCCTTGTGATTTCCATGGCACTTACAATGATACAGTGTACATACAACAGATGATGATTTAACACAAAAGAAGTTTATTAAGGACTATTGGGTGGCTCATGGAATCTCTGTGGCTAGAAAACCAGTATTGGGAAATGGCAGGAAGAAACTAGTCTAATGAGGAAGACCATTGCTACCTCAGCTGCTGGTCCATAGTGTATGCTGTCGGTTAGAATACCACCATTACTGCCACTGGGTATGAGACACTTCCTCCGTCCTTGTCTTCCTGTTTCCATCACTAGCTCTTGATTCAAGACTCTGGATAAATAAGAACACTTGGCAAATCATATCTGGAGCACTTGGTAACAGCTGCCAGAAGAACTGGCGAAGTAGTTATCTTGCATTTTCTGAGTCTAGAGTAGAAGGAAAAGCTCTTCTTCTTACCAAGATCAAGAAAGTGGAGAATTGTAAATATAGGAGGGAAGTTCAAAGGCCAAGGAGTATCAAAAACCTAAAAAATGTTTGCCACAGGGATTAAAGTGGAACTTTTTTACATTTATTGACCTTGAAAGGTTCATAAACACTGGCTCTGTGAATATTGAGTTTTAAATGCTTACTTGGGTGTATTAGTTATCAATTGCTGTGTAACAAATCGCATCCCCAAACCTAGCAGTTTAAAACAAAAAGAGGCATTTATTATTTCAAATCGTTTCTGTGAGTCAAATTCAGGATCAGCTTAGCTAGTTTTGGCTTAGGGTCTCTTATGAGCTTGTAATCAAGACGTCAGCTGGGACTACAGTTATCTGAAGGCTTGACTGGAGCTAAAGGATCCATTTCTAAAAAGGTTCCCTTACATGCTAAAAATTGATGCCTGGGGTTGATAGGAAGCCTCTGTTCCCCCCCCCCCACCCAAATAGATCTCTCTACAGGGCTGTTTGAGAGTCCTCATTGCTGATTTAAGAGATAGCAAAGCAGAACCTGCAATGTCTTCTATGACATTTCTGCACAATATTCTACTGGCTACACAGGTCAATTCTATTCAGTATAGGAAAGGGTGACACTGGGACATGAACACCAGGAGTAGGGGATCATTGGTGACTGGCAATCCCACTAAGTGAAATAGAAATTTGAGAATTATCTGGTTAATTTCATAATCAAAGTGGAAAGTCAAATAGATTCACTATCCATATAACTCTGAGCTACGTAGGCAGAAATTTGGAATGAAGTTCTCATATTTACATCATTTGAAGGCCAAAAACTTTGCTGAATCTACAAAGTTATAATGATCAAACAAAGCCCAGAAATTGAAAGTGTCTCACAAAATAGATTCAAGAATTTTTTTCATTTGAAGCCAGTTTGGAATTTCTTCATCAAAAGATACTTCCTGTTACTCTTCCAAAGCTGTCAGAATAAAATGAGAAATTAGAAAAGTAATGGGATTTTTTTCTTCTTGGTGCATTATTTGTTTGGAATTCTATCTTACTGGAAACTTTTAAAATTATTTTAAAATATTAGATTATGTTCACCTAATATTATGAGCAGTCAGGCAGTTTTGGACATGGATGATAAAAGATAACGACAATCATTTTTCATGCTAGCCGAAGTCCTAGCCTTTTTCATGTTGACCTCTCCTGAACTTGATTCACTCTCTTTTTACCCTTTTGTTCTCATGAGATCACTTGAGAAAAGGGGAGAATTTTGACAAATTTTTCCTCCTTTCGCCTCAAGTGAAATTATTTGTATATATGTTTCAGGGTTTACATAAGCAACACTACATTTAGTGTGGTTAAAAAAAAAAAAGGGGGGGAAAAAAGCCGCTTCTCAATAACCAATTTCTCAAGGGTAGAAAGAATGGGTTACCTCTCTGATGAGGTGAGTGGATTTGTAATCTAATCATGGAAGGACTGCGGAATTTACTTGGATCAAGAGTACATCAATCATTTTTGCAGTGCAAATGGGCTACAAACCAGAGCTGGATGGAGGACACAGCAGAAGGACCTATGAAGTTTGATGGTGGGTACAGAATACAAGGACACCTCCTTAAATGAAAGGCACATTTAGCTGAAATTTGTATCAGCTGTGTGCTGGAACCAGCCCTTGCCAGTTTGTGAGATTGATTATTAAATGACTGGTAGCTTGAAGTGGGCCATGGTAGGAATATTTGCACCATGCTGGAAATCAGGGCTGCCTCTCCTCCCCTCTTGCCAGTTGTCACAGGTTATAATGTGTCCCTCCCAAAATGCATGTCTTGAAGTTGAAGACCTAACACCTTGTATTTCACTCAGGATGTAACTACTTGGAGATATGGCCTTTAAAAAGGCAATCAAGTTTAAATGAGGTCCTTATGATGGGTTCTTAATCTGACTGGCATCCTTAAAAGAAGTAACAATAGGACTCACAAAGAGATGGAAAAGATGTGCAAGCACAGAGGAAAGACCATATGAGGACATGGTGGAAAAGATGGACATTTGCAAGACAAAGAGAGAGGTCTCAGGAAGAAACCAAATCTACCAACACCTTCATCTGGGACTTCTAGCCTCCAGAGCTGTGAAAAAATAATTTCTGTTGCTTAAGCCATGCAGGTTGTGGGTTATTGTTTTGGCAGCCCTAGCAAACAAATCCATCAGTTTACCAGGACCTGTAGGAGGTTCACAATGGAGACCCCTGAAAAGAAAGTACTATGATTTAGAGTTTACAAACAGTGAGTGATGGTGGTGGTAGAAACAGCTGAGCTTCATCTGGAGATAAGTTGATTGGACCAAGTGAAAGCAATATTCATAGGAAAGAGAGAACTGGTCCAGGAAGATATTCAGGGGCTAGTATGATGGAAACTTATTTGAAAAGTAAGAAAGGTGACTGCGGACTAGAGTGGGATGGTCTTCAGCCTAGAGGAGGAATTTAAGGAGACAGGAGACAATATTTATAGAGATATTTGCTTTTACATAACTCAATCATTTCATCAATCTTCCAAGACAGGTGATTATTAATGGCTTTATCTATTTTACAGTTAAGAATGTTGAAGCTCAAATTATTAAGTAGTGGAGAGCCAGAGTCCTAACTCAGGGTTTTCCTATAACACTGTTTCTTCCTCCACATTGTTCTAGAAAATTAGGAAGGGGAAGAGGAAGAGGAAGAAGAATTATTATTGTTCTAGGATCAGAAATCTTCAGAAGCAGCAGGAAAGTATCTGCCTAGTTAAGAAAGAAAGAATTTTAGCTCAAGGGAAGAACATCTGAGCAGACAGAACCCTCACCAAAAGAAGAGAGGCTGTCCTGAGAAATGGGTTTTGTATCTAAGTGTCTGATCTAGAGCCAGGAAAGTATGTGTATGAATAGGAGAAGTACAGTCTTGTAGGGGACAAAGGAACACTTTAAATTAGACCTGAGTCATCCATATAGTTGACAGGTTTCCTCTCTTATTCAAGGGCCCAAAGGTAGGTGGTAAGGATTTTTCTTTGGCTTGAGAGTGGCTAAAGGAGGAAAGAGTACTCCCCTTCAACTTCACTCCCATTACATTTTTTGAGCCTCAAATTCTTTAAACTAGTATGCTCTGTGCAGGGTGTAGGGCCATTTTGGATTGAGCCATTTGCTCTCCAATAAGATTATATACTCCTGGAGAATAGGAACTCAGTTGACAGCATGACATATTGGATGAACAAATATTACTTTTCAAATAAATGTGTTGAACAGACATCTAAAGTCTATGCTAAAAATAAAATTGGCTTCAGGTTCTGTAGTTCCACCTCTGTGGTCTCATTGCACAAACATATGTTTTAGATCTCAGGCTATTCAAGATGTGTTCTGATCTATTATTTAGAACAAATTGAAATGGAAAATGCAACCAAAAAGCTTAAAGAATTTGCCTAAGGACAGCAAATAGAACACATGCAGGCTGTAAGACAGCCAATTTGGGGACCCAGGAATACCAGGAATTATTCATTCAGGCTATGTGGCTCATGACCCTGTAGGACTCTTTTTTTCTTTCTGCTACATAACACCCTGCAGAAGATCTGTATTGCTATCTGTTTAAAGGCAGCTTCCTATATCTGTTTTTCTAAGAGTAGTTACAACAATTTTGAAGTTTGTGACACAGGTTAATCTGTTCTTGTTCTTTGCCACAGCAAAGAAAAGTACTATCAGGTAAAATAAGGCTACTGAAATGCTGTGTTCATGTGTTTTCTAGCTCAGAATATCAGGGTGTGAGGGATCCTAATAAAAGAAAGAACTTGAATGACCTTCTGTTCCAGAGAAGTCAAGATAGTTGTGACTGCTCATCTCAAACATGTTTGTCCATCCTTACTTATAGATGCAACACCAGTCATGAAATACATGAAATACCCTGTAGGACAGTTGATAAACAATCCTCCTATCATTTAAACCAAGGATGTTTTGGAGTTCCCGTCGTGGCGCAGTGGTTAACGAATCCGACTAGGAACCATGAGGTTGCAGGTTCGGTCCCTGCCCTTGCTCAGTGGGTTAACGATCCGGCGTTGCCGTGAGCTGTGGTGTAGGTTGCAGACGCGGCTCGGATCCTGCGTTGCTGTGGCTCTGGCGTAGGCCGGCGGCTGCAGCTCCGATTCGACCTCTAGCCTGGGAACCTCCATATGCCCCAGGAGCGGCCCAAGAAATGGCAAAAAGACAAAAAAGACCAAAAATAAAATAAAAATAAAAAATAAACCAAGGATGTTTAAACCTTTGTCTTTTATCATTTAAACCTTTGTCTTTTTCACAGAGTGAGTATAAAGATGTAAAAGACTCTTGAACTTTAATTTTTATGTGTCCAGTCTCAACTTTGACAATTTTATTCCCCCTTATTTTGTGAAGTTAAGCGAATGGGAAAAAATTGAAGATCCGACAATGAGTTCTGAATTCTTCTCCCCTTCCAGGTGATTGATAGGGATAAACACTTGTTTATAAAGTGCTGCTGTTACAGGAACCCACATGGATTAGTGGAAATAATTTCAATTGGACCTGAATACCAGTGTTCTAGTATCAGGTCACAGGTATTTTGCTTTCTCATATCTTAGCTTGCTCATCTGTGAAATGAGGAGTTTAAATTAGATAATTCCTACCTAAATTACTTCCCCACAAATATTCTAGGCTTCTGTGGCACCTGGGTATAATCACAGACCTTCAGAAGGAAAAGCATTGGACCCAAAGTTCCGGGTTTTAGATCTGGCTCTATACATTTTGTCATTTTATGTCCCCATCTCTAAGAAATGGAGAGAGGTAGCTGTCATTTGGTCACAGGAGTGATGTGTAATTAGATATTTCCTTGTGTAAGAAATTCATAAGTAAAAAGGTCTCTATAAATTGAAGATGAGCCCCTCCCCTAATATACTAAAACATTAAAAAGCTAGATTAAACAAAAATAGCATCTATGTAGGAAAATGCAAATAGATTAAAAAGAATAAAGTATGAAAATACCTTATGAATATATTAGCAGGCAGCTTATTTAAGAGAAAATAACCAATACACTCATGGAAAGATGCTCAATAGTATAACCAATCAAATAAATACAAATAAAAATAGCAATGAGGTACCATTTTCCTGTCATTAAGCAAGAAATTAAAATATTCTATATATCAAATGTTGGTAAAAGTATAGAGAAGTGGATATCATAATACACTATTGGTCAGAGTATTACCTGGTATAAACATCTTGAAAAGTAATTTGACAGTATTATAATTGTAATTTGAAATGTGTATATTTTATGATCAGTAATTACTTTTTTATATTTACTCATATGCCTAAGAAGACTTGGTAAAATATATTTATTGAAGCAGCATCTATGAGAGCAAAATATTTGAAACAACTCATTTGTAAGTCAATAGGTAAATGGCTAAATCAAAGATAGTCCATTCATACCATGGGGTACTATGTAACAGTTAAAAAGAATGAGGTGGCTATCTGCATGCTGACTAATACACGCTGTGGAGTAAAAAGCCAGTTAAGGATAGTTTATATTATTTTTGTATGAATATACACTAATGAAACTATTTGTTTGAATATATACATTATGTATTAAAGAAAATGCAGGAGTTCCTGTCATGGCTCAGCAGTTAACAAATCTGACTAACATCTATGAGGAGGCAGGTTCTATCCCTGGTCTTGCTCAGTTGGTTAAGGATCCACCATTGCTCTGACTGTGGCGTAGGCTGGCAGTTGTAAGTCTGATTTAGCCCCTAGCCTGGGAACCTCCATATGCTGCAAGTGTGGCCCTAAAAAGCAAAAAAGAAAGAAAGAAGAAAATGCAGAGAAAAGATTTCTCAAAGAATATAAAGTGAGCTGATCATAGGCACCTTTGAGAAAGAAAGTGCTAATGAAAGAGGCTTAACTATTACAGGGTTTTAACTTTTTTTTTCAAGTAAAAACATATTCATGTATTGTTTATAGAGATTAAAGAGTGTTGTCTCCAAAGGAAGAAGTGAAATTAACTTAAGAATTTTTATTCAATTAAACTAAAAACTAACTCAAGTTATTATCCTCTAGGCAATATTATGTAAACTTTAATGTATACCCCATATTCTAGAATACCACCCAGTTCACTAGGTCTGAACTCTTAAAGAATTCAGGCTTTCATGAGCCTTATCCTTCAATTTACTCAACAATGCAGCCAATTGGCTATAAAATTTGATTTGTTGAGTGTTCAGAAACTATTACTCAGACTCTTAGTAAAGGTAGTTCTGGGATTTAAATTACTATGGAATTATTCCATCTTATTGAACTTGAAAGCATAAGGTCACAGAAGGTGGTGGCATTTCTCCAGAGCTGGATAATTATCTTAATCATTGCTGTTACTAATGTTCTTTGTGAAGGAACTAGTGTTCTGTTTGCTTTTGCATATAAAGTGTTCCCTCGGAGAAAACTGTAGAATTTCAGAACCTAGCTATAATTCTTCCACTGGATTCTTTTGAAGGCTAGTCTTTCCATTAGAAGGAGTAATTTGAGAAAACAAAAATACATACTTAACAATAGATGTTACATTTAGAAACAGAATACAAAATTCGAACGTTGAGGAAAAAAACTTTGCTTATCTCAAAATCCTGGAAAGTTGAGAAATTTGTGCAAAGCCAAATTTGTGCAAAGCCAAGCTAGTAATAAGTTCAATTTAGTTACTTTTCTTTACTCGAAATCTAACATTTTTTTCCCTTTCACTATCATCTCTACCATCTTGAAACTAGGATCTGAAGTTTGAAGATGTGTCCAAGTTGATCTACTGAGTCAATTAATAGTTTACCCAACATTTGCTGAATGCTTTCTATGCATTGGTGTCTGTTTCAAATTTTTTCATTGTATTCACTTAAATCTTATCAAAACTCCTTGGGATTCATATTATTGTCCCTGCTTTACAAATGAAGAGGTAAAATTTCAAACTTACAATCTCTAGCTCAAGTAAGTGCTTTTCCCGTTAACATTAGGGTTTTGTATAACCAAGGAAGAGCTCTCATCAGCAGAGGGTGCAATCCTTGAACGAGATTTACCCCTAAAAGACACATGCCCTTCAGTTTGTTGTGGGACATTTATCAAGCAAATCAGTGTGGGTTGGAATGTTTTTATATATGGCTAGGAGACATCTGGTCATATTAGCAAAACAAGCTATTTCTAAATAATATCATGTGTGAGCCAACAAAAGATCCATTCTTTCACTCCTTCTCAGGGGGCCTCCAGGCCTCCTCCGTCAGAATGAGTGTTAGGGCTCCTCTTACAGTGACCCAGAGTAATTTGTTTTATTAATGTCTGAGCACTCTGAGGTAATGGTCTCATGACCTCAACCAGCACTTTTAAAAAAAGAAAGAAACATGACTAAGTAGAACATTTTTTTTTTTAAGTTCAGAAATAACTGGAAAATGGACTATCCAAACAACGAATTAGGATGCATGTTACCATAAGCCTCAGAAAGTGATCTGAATGAAAATATTTAGTTACAGGACAAATTTGAAAAAAGACATCTGAGAGAAAGTAAGAGCAAGAAAAAGAATCAGAACAGACTTTCCTAGACTGGTGATTTATATAAATTATGGTGACATTATTTATGAGTGCTTTTTGCACACCAGGCACTTTGTATGTAGTAACTAATTCCATCCTTATAAAAATCCAATGAGTAGGTTTGTCTTAGTAGGTCCATTTTACAGACGAAGAAATCAAGGGTAAAAAATGGCAAGGCTAGAATGCAATCTCAAATCTCTCTCTCTGTCTCTCAGAAAGTCAGTACCTCTTTTCCACGAGGTCCTAGGCTGAGGGCAAAGGCACTGAATCCACACTACTGAGTTTCTGAGAGTTGCTGAAGAGAGTCCAGGCTGTAGATGTGGAACAGTTTCATATTTTTCCAAAATGGGATCTTGGTAGTTGTCTTCATTGTTTCATCTGAGATGTAAGTTCTCAAGAGTTCAGGCACAAGATGGTCAAAAGAAGGCAATGTACTCAAAGATGATGAGCAGACCTTTGTTTTGTTCATTTGGAGAGGGCATGGTGATCTCAGGGGAACTTTAAACAATCAAATGTCTCAGTCATCACCCAGAGTAAGAAACACTCGACAAACCCAGTTAAAGCTCTCTGTGTGTCCTAACTCAGATTTCATCTCCTTCTCTCCCAGAGATGACCAATGTCCAGAATTTGGGGTATCATTGCCATGAAATTCTCAGTAGCTTCCACATATATTTATATCCTTATAAAACAGATTATTTAATTTTGCATATTTTAAATTTTATATAAATGGATTCATATTTATGTAGTCTTCTGAAATTTGTTTTGCTTTTCATTATGTCCACAATTTTCATCCATGTCAATGCCAAGTAGACAAATGAATCACATTTTGCAATTTTTGTTGCCACCATTTTTATATTTCAAGAACATTCAAATGAGCTTTCTGTGAAGACTACTGTTATTTAAAGCCATCAGTGTCACTGGTAACAAAGTTTCTATAGATGACCTTATTTTTATTTATATATTATTATTTTTATTAAAGTATAGGTGATTTCTGCTCACCCAGCAAAGTGACCCAGTCATATTCCTTTTCTTATATTATCTTGCAGATACCTTCATTTTAGATACATCTGAACTTCAATGTAATTTTTTTTAAGGAAAGAATAATCTCTACATGATTAGCTCAGACATTTGCATGTGATCTAGTTTAATGTGTTTTTTTTTTATGGCCCCAAGAGATGAAAAAAGAGGTGTTTTCTGCAAAGCAATTAAATTTTAGTATCTTTCTCCCCACTCCACACAATGTACCCAGCTGAAAACTAGAAAAATATAGACTGTGTTTACAGGAAAGAATTTGCTTCAAAGCAAAGATCAAGATTACAGTTGTCCTCATTCAGTTTGGAGGAATGGAGTATCACACTTTAGTTACTGCTTATCTTGTACTGACTCCCACCTCTTCCATGTGGATAATTTATCCTTTTCCTAGTGTCAAGTTGGGAGGCAGTATGTGTAGTGGTTAAGGCTTTGGGGCCAAAGACTTGAGCTGAGGTCCGAAAGCTCCACCACTTTCCATGAGGTCATTTAAAGGAAATTATTTAAAATCTCTGAACCCTAGTTTCTGTGTCTGAATGCATGACGTACGCTGCCTTTGTCCTGAGACTTCCTTGGCCATTAAGTGAGATCATGTCTGTATACTTGTGCATAGTAACCATCCAGTTAATGGTGGTTACTATTACATGGTCCTAATGAAACTCCCAATCAACTGAAAAATTGCTTTAAAAAGGTTACAGCTTCTCAAAAGGAAACATATCTCTTCTTTCCCTCTTTAGAGGCACTTGTTGAACTAAGAATTTTTCTGAAAAATGTACTTTTGTGAAAATTAGCTTCTTCCTTTACAGCTCCCCAAATGGAACTTGTTAGTCTTGTCACAAAACACGGTACCCAAGAACAGAATTTATTAGGCTGGACCTTGAAGGCCAATAGAACCTGAAAATAATCTGCTCATATTGAGATGACAGAAGGCTAACCCATGTTGCCCCTGGCAGAACATTTTGTTTGGCCACAGTGTTATTCAAAGCTACAGAACACTCTAGTTGTTCTGCTGTATACAATGTACTTTTTCTTTGGCTTTACCCAGCACTATATTAAAGCTTATTTTTTTACCTCATGGACACCTCTAACACACACACAGATACACACACACAAACACACACACCCCAATATGCACACTAATGCTTAAATTGAGCTAACAGCTCATAAACAGAAAATAATTTTTTGTAAAATAATTAAGAGACCTGTGTAGTCTTCCCTTGCCAACTGTGATCTATTGGTGCCTGCCAGAGACAGATAATTTGCTTAGAATTTCATAAAGACATGTCTGGTTTTACTAACAGGGATCTAGCCTATCTTAATGTTAGGAAGCTTCAGTTTTCTTCAAACATTTATCTTTAATATATAAACTTAAAAACGTTTTAGTGAAATATATATCTAAAAAGGCCACAAATGGGTCAAGTCAACCAGAAATCTCAGCTTGCCATCCTGAACTATACAATTTAATAGCTGTGGGACTTGAAATGAGTCACTTAATCTCTCTGAGCCTCAGTTTGCCTCCTGTAAAGTGAGGCTGCTGAAAGCAATAAGAAGCCTGAGACTAAGGGCTTGGATTTGGGGTTGCTTGATCCAAGTAAAATGAAAAAAAAAAGGGGTCCTATGGAAATTTAACCTGTGCTTTGCTAGAATATTTCTCTTAGTTTGAATATGAAAATCCACATCCTTTTAGACTTCTAAGTTTGCCATTCTCAGAAGGATAACAGGGAGCTTCGACAGAACCCCTCTGAGGTCACATGTCAGAGTCTAAGTCTCATGGGCACCAAGGGCAGTGACCAAGGTACCTGCTTCTGAAGATCATCTTCCCAGTTACCCGGGCCTATGAAGAGGGCAGCAAGAGAGGCTCCTTGACCTCATTTTCCCTACACTGTGCTGCCTGTAAACAGTGGCAAGAAGGAAGTATGAGGTCTGCTCAGTCAGTGCCAGGGGTCTTGTTGCTTCCTCCTCACACAGAGAGCTATTTTTGCTGTTTTCAAAGGCAGCTCCTTCTGGCAGGAGTCAGGTAGGACAGGGCCTGCCTTTGGCTAAGTAGCACCAAGTTATTGCTAACATTACCCCGGAAGCAGGGGCTGGGGCAGGAAAATGTCTTCTGAACATTTACTGGTCAAACATGATTCAGGACTGTGTCCTTGCAGCCGTGTCTCCTCTCTCAAGATTGACTCCAGGAACAACATCCCTAAACTCAGGATTTTCTCAAGTGCATTGTGTTTCAAATTTGCTCAGAGCCTTTCTGGAGAGGGACTTCTGCCCAGACTTTAGGAGTGCTGGAGGACCCACTTTAAAAAAGTCCCATTCCTTTGGATGAAAATATTGCTACTTTTGTGTGTCTTGTTGAATATGAGTGTAGTGTTGAAACATGAATTTGCGTTTTCTTTTTGCAATTTGTTTTTCTCTACCTCTCCCAGGAAGGTAGCTTTGCCTTCTGAGTCTTTCCCTTGCCTCGGAGGAGGACTGTGTTGCAGGTCCAAGAAGCAAAAATTACTGCAGACATTGGCTCTTTCTGGCTTTTATGTCCCCAAGGGCTGATCTCCTTGAGACAATTACAGTCATCCCCCTCAGCATCTGTGGGAGATTGGTTCCAGGATCCCCACCAAGATAGCAACATCTGTGGATATTCAAGTCCCTGATTTAAAAGGGGTTGTGTTTGTCTATAGCCTACACATGTTCTCCCATATACTTTAAATAATGTCTAGATTATTTATAATACCTAATAAAATATAAATGCTATGTAAGTAGTTGTTGGTACAGTAAATTCAAGTTTTGCCTTTTGGAAATTTCTGGATTTTTTTCCCCAAATATTTTCCATCTGGAGCTGGTTGAATCTGTGGATGCAGAACACATGGATACAGAGGGCTGATCACATACTAGGGGAAGAGGAGAGAAGTGAGTGTACTTTGAGAAGGGAGACTCCTCAAGATTGGAAGGAATGGAACTCTGTGTGCGGAATCCCACACCATGAAAGAGAAACAGATGGCAGGCAGGACCCAGGAAACCTGCACCTAACGAGGCTGGACATTGGCACAGGGCTCCTGCCTTAGCTACATTTTCTCTACCTACACACAGTGGAGGAAACTTTGGAGCCACCAGACTTCAGAGGACAGTATAATCTGTACAGTGTATACAGCAGGTCAGGATGGACTGAAGATCCGTGACTTCCCCTATATTTTCAGGAACCCACATTAGGCTACTAGGTGATAGATGGAGCCTAAGAAGAAGACTTCTCCTCATCAATCCCAATAATGAGAGAAGTTAAATTTTTCTACAATCTCAGAAAGAAAGAGGCTCAAACTTGGATTTAATTTGAGGAATGTGAAGGAACAGTATACTTTCTCACACTCAAGATTGTGGGGTAAATTTCATAAATAAATGCAAATGACCCAGAGAACTAATTACATAAAATACATTCATTTATTACCAGTTATTAATAATTTTTTTATTTTTTTCCCACTGTACAGCAAGGGGATCAAGTTATCCTTACATGTATACATTTTTTCCCCCAACCTTTGTTCTGTTGCAATATGAGTATCTAGACATAGTTCTCAATGCTATTCAGCAGGATCTCCTTGTAAATCTATTCTAAGTTGTGTCTGATAAGCTCAAGCTCCCAATCCCTCCCACTCCCTCCCCCTCCCATCAGGCAGCCACAAGTCTTTTCTCCAAGTCCATGATATTCTTTTCTGAGGAGATGTTCATTTGTGCTGGATATTAGATTCCTGTTATAAGTGATATCACATGGTATTTGCCTTTGTCATTCTGACTCATTTCACTCAGTATGAGAGTCTCTAGTTCCATCCATGTTGCTGCAAACGGCATTAGGTCACTCTTTTTTATGGCTGAGTAGTATTCCATTGTGTATATATACCACATCTTCCGAATCCAATCATCTGTTGATGGACATTTGGGTTATTTCCATGTCCTGGCTATTGTGAATAGTGCTGCAGTGAACGTGCGGGTGCATGTGTCTCTTTTAAGTAGAGTTTTGTCCAGATATATGCCCAAGAGTGGGATTGTGGGGTCATATGGAAGTTCTAGGTATAGATTTCTAAGGTATCTCCAAACTGTTCTCCATAGTGGCTGTAGCAGTTTACATTCCCACCAACAGTGCAGGAGGGTTCCCTTTTCTCCACGACCCCTCCAGCACTTGTTATCTGTGGACTTATTAATGATGGCCATTCTGACTGGTGTGAGGTGGTATCTCCTGGTTGTTTTGATTTGCATTTCCCTTATAATCAGCGATGTTGAGCATTTTGTCATGTGTTTGCTGGCCATCTGTATATCTTCCTTGGAGAACAGTCTCTTAAGGTCTTTTGCCCATTTTTCCGTTGGGTTTTTGGCTTTTTTGCTGTTGGGTTGTATAAGTTGCTTATATATTCTAGAGATTAAGCCCTTGTTGGTTGCATCATTTGAAACTATTTTCTCCCATTCTGAAAGTTGTCTTTTTGTTTTCTTTTGGGTTTCCTTTGCTGTGCAAAAGCTTTTCAGTTTGATTAGGTCCCATGGGTTTATTTTTGCTTTTATTTCTATTGCTCTGGGAGAAGTTATTAATAATTTAGTGCTGATATGTTTATCAGAACAGAATCACATTAGAGTTTGTTCCCTGAAAGTGGGACAAGTTAGAGGAAACTTTTGAAAGAGACAAAACTAACTGCCAGAAGTTGGTAAAGTACTGGGCCACTTTTTTTTATATATATGACTCTGGTATATGACACTTTCTGTATATCCAAAGTGCAAATTTTCTCACAAGTCTCTTCTCCTTTAAAACTAAACAACTATTAGCATCAGAGGACGAAAGCACTGATCAATGCATAGGAATTCACGAGTGTGCCCATCCTCTCTCTCAATCTTCAGGAGACAGTGTGTGTAAAATGCTTCCTTTAAAGGCTTCCATGGCTAGGTGATAGCTTATGGTAAATTACTTTTCCACTGTTTTCTTTCCCCTTTCAAAAAAATGTTTTGTTTCTGCTACATTTCTACCAGTATGTGGGTAACCTAGGTATCTACTCATCCTTATAAGTAGTCTCTTCTAATCACCTTACCAACCCCAACATTTCCATATTTCTCTAAACCTCTTGCAGTAAGAGAATGATTGAGCAATGTAATATTTACTGAACTTCTGGTAAGGATGACAGGGAATAAATTTTCCTTGCACATTCAATAGCAAACTCTCTTGAAACATTGTTGAATATCTCTCTTCCCCAAAGTTCTCATTTTGGCTGCTCAGCAAACAGGGTGTTCTCCTTTTCACTTTTTCCAAACATGGACCAGTTTCCTCTATTTTGCTGAGTTATTTAGTTCTTTTCCTACACTTGCAGTTTCTGCTCAGCTAGGTGCTCAACAGAGCAAATGCATCCACTATGAACAGGATTCCCCCCTCCCCTTGGAAGGAAGTTTAGCAACTATTTATTACTAATTGAACATGGACAGAATATCTTGCTCTTCCCTACTTTCATTTCTACCATGTAGTTGAGTAAAATACATTTTCCAAATACATAGAGAAATCTCTCAGAAAATTTAGCAGTTAGCAAATTCTAGGAACACCAGGGTGTTAGAAAATTCAAGGCGAAGGGTCTCAGAAAAGATACTCCTTTACAAAAGGTGGCCAGAAACTTCTGATCTTCTTAGATTCTGAAGCAGTCTGAATAGCAAAAAGTAAAGGTAACTCTGAAATAATTCTGTTTTGGCTATTATTGTTGCATAACAAATTACCCCCAAACTTAGAGGCTTAAAACAGCCATTTTATCTTGCTCATTATTTTTGGGAGGGTGGGGGGATCAGGAATTTGGGAGGAGCCTGGGGGGTGTCAAACAGCTGAAATGAGATAGCACTGCATTTGTGTCACCTGAAGGCTAGACTAGGCTGGATGATCAAGACGAGGCACTCAGGTTTGGCAGCTGGTATTGAGTATTGCTAGAAATGCCACTGGGGCTGGTGACTGCAGAACCTTCTTGTGGACTTTCCATGTGGCTTAGCTTCCTGACAGCATGGTGATCTCATGGTAGCTGAACTTCTTACCTGGCAGTTCTGGGATTTAGCTGGAAGCTCCAAGTGTCCTGTTTTGGTGAACAAGACAAAAGTAAAATTGCCTTTTATAACCCAATCTTGGAAGTTATACAGCATAACTTCTGCCATATTTTACTAGTAGAATCAGCCACAAATCCTGCTCAGATTCAAACAAAAAGGAACTGGACTCTCTTCTTGAGGGGAGGAATGACATTATCACATAGCAAGAAGAATGGGAGATAATTTTGCAGCCATTTTGGAAAATGTGATATCTCTGATTATGTGGTGGTTATAGCCAGAGCCTCAGTCATACTGCTTTTATAGCCATGAGGTGAGTGAACAAAAATGCAGTGTGGAATGGGGTGATCAATGTCCTTTCAGAAGAGTAAATTCCACAACCTTCTTCCATTTCCATCATCTCCTAAATCACTCATCATTGCAGTCACAAATGCACCTGAGGAGATGTGGCTTAAAGTCCTATCTGTCAGTAGAAAGAAAGATAGTATGTAGAATTCTGAGACGTACAATCGATTTCCTTGTTGTCATTTAAGGTCATAATTTTTCATAGAAATGGGAATTATTTTGTTTTTGTTAAAGTGGCTGGTTAGATCTAATTGTATCTAGACATGGACCTTCCATTCAACTAGTTTGGCCTACCTAAGACCAAGTATTAGATATTTATCTACAGAAACCTACATAGTAGAGATGTCCAACCCTATCTATAGCATATAACATCTTTCTTAAGACTGTTAACAAGCCTGAAAAATTCCATATGTTCAGATTAGGTTGAACTAATTGTATATAAGAAGAATTGTTTTGACTTGAGTCTAAAAAAACTTTCTATTGGATTTGTCCCATACTATGAATGAATATACATCCTTAATATTTTATCCACTGAGAAACTCTATAGGTATCATTGATTATCAAGTAGACTCTATGGTTTGGGTAGAAAAAAATCCCAAAGTGTGTGTGTATGTATATATGTATGTGTGTGTGTTGAATACATAGTGCCTTTTTTCCACTGGAAAAATTTTAGAATTTCCTCTTCTACCACATTCAGATTTTGAGTTATGGCGGGGTGGGGGGGTATCAACACTGTTTAGTATTTGAACATTATCTTTTTCCAAAAGAAAATATAACTCGAAATCACACTGAGAAGTTTGTTTATATTTCTGCATAACTGAAGAGTTCAACTTTATTTAATGGGATCTTTGAGCTCAGCATACTGGGAAAAACAGGATACTGGCAAAGCAATGTGGGAGTCTAGCAAAATAAACTCCTGATAAGGCTGTAATCCCTTTGCTGGCTTAACCATGATTAGATTTAAGACTCTGGAAAAGTCCACAAAGGACTTTCATGTAACTTGGGCAATAAATTTATTACTCACATATTCCTAACGGCCCTAGAGGGAGAGATGTTAGGCCCTTTGCTAAATGCATGATTTCAGCAATCCTTTAAAGTTAAATTGGATGTGCCTCTAATTCTGAGAAATTTGAAGTCCTGGTCCTATTCCTATTCCTCTGAGAGTTAGGTGCATGTAGCTGGCACAAAATAAGGGAAAAGGCAGTATATTTTTTGGGACAACTTGAATTATGAGGCAGAAGATACACTCTCACGAGTGGCTTAAGTTTATTTTGACTGAAAATCATGTCCAGGAAACAAAGACCAGATGAAGAGGGGTTCTTCCTTGGCTCACTAATACTACCTATTGGTTGGTAGGAGTATGGAGAGACGTTGATTAGTCTTTGTAGTTTTGACTCAAATCTGTGAGATTTTGTATTGCTGGAAGGAATAGCTTGTGGGTACACTAGGTTAGATTTCTGTCTTCAAGCCCCAGTCATCATTTAAAGAAGTGGAGGGAGTTCCTGTCATAGCTCAGTGGTAATGAATCCAACTAGTATCCATGAGGATGCAGGTTCGATCCCTGGCCTTGCTCAGTGGGTTAAGGATCCAGTGTTGCCATGAGCTGTGGTGTAGGTTGCAGACACAGCTCGGATCCAGTGTGCCTGTGGCTGTGGTGTAGGACAGCAGCTGCAGCTCTGATTTGACCTCTAGCCTGGGAACTGCAGGGATGGCCCTAAAAAGACAAAAGAAAGGTGGGAGGTGCATTTGCGGAGCAGCAGGGAGGCCTCCCATGGCCAGGACTATATTCACTCACACCCTGTCTAATCCTGCCCCAAAGAATTCTCTGATCTACAGGCAGAGGGTCTGGACATCAGATGTGGGATTCTAGAGCAGGGGATCAGAGTGTTGCCTATGACTAGAGAAACCTGGGCAGAGCTTTTAAAATTCTGATGCCCATTCTTACCTATCTCAACTAAATCAGAAATACTGTGAAGCCAGGGCCTGGATATGGGTAGCTTTTAAAAGCTCTCAAGGGATTCTATATGCAACTCAAGATGAAAACCACTGTTCTCAAGATCCACACTGATGTTCGTGAACCAACATGGTTGATCTAAGCTGTGGCGTGTGGCACTCTGTTGGAGGCCATAGTAAAGTTTGGAGAAGTGTACTATAGGTAGGAGTTTGGGAATTTAGAATAGGACCAACTTTCCTCACTGTAGATCCAAAACCACTGGAATCAGTTCAACAAAAAACTCCATTAATAACAGGCATTAGAAAATAACAGAAGCCAGCCCACTTAGAGCTGAGTGTAGCTATTCTTTCTCTCCCTCCTTTCTCTAGTTCTACTTCCTCCCACCCACCACCCAAGCCCCAGACTGCTGTATGACTATGATCTTATTTTTAACTAAGAAAAATAAACTTGTGAGTTGGGCCTCCTATTTCTTGCCTCCTCCGATAAGGCAGTCAGCAGTCATGTTACAAAGATGTGGAAAATGGATCTGTTCCAATAATTGATCAAGGACAACTATGCTTGTAGACTGCAAAGGCTCCCTGTAAAGAGGCCACTGAGTGATGAAAGTCTGTTGTATTTCCTTTTGGAAACTAGATGAAGGCATGTGAAAATAGAGAGCAAGGATTGTGTAGGAAGCGATAGACATAGTTTTGCTGCTTCTTATCTCCAAACGCAAAGATAAAGAACTTGGAAAACAAGGCCTTTAGAGTTGAAAGAGCTTCAGCATTCTCTCAGACCAGTTCCACAGGCTTGCCCTTCCCCCATCAGCTCACTAATGGACAGAACGTGTGTGGGGCCATCTTCAAGGGCCTTTGCATTAGGTCCTGGAACACTTCCTGCTTCCTTCAAGATTATTAAAACAAGGCAAGTTCAAGACTTTTCTTATTCCTTTGTTGCTGTAACATCCTCTAGTTTATCTGGTGTACCACAGAATAGCATAATAGCTACCAAGATGCACAAGTTCCAATCCAGGCTCTGTCACTGAATGGCCAGGTAATTCTGAACAGGTTACTCAGTTTGTCCAAACCCCAATCTCCACGCCTAAAAATATGAAATTCTATCAACCTCATAGGGCAGATATGAAGATTAAACCAGATTATAAAAGTAAAATTTGTACTAGAATATTTCAAAGATCTCATTTTTTGTTTAACATGGAAAATACTCTTTGCTTTTAGAAGGAAATTTTATCTTGATAAGAGATCAGTTCCTGGAGTTCCCATCGTGGCACAGCAGAAACGAATCCAGCTAGGAACCATGAGGTTGCAGGTTTGATCCCTGGGCTTGCTCAGTGGGTTAAGGATCTGGCCATGAGCTGTGGTGTAGGTCGCAGATGCGGCTTGGATCTGGCATTGCAGGGGCTGTGTTGTAGGCTGGTGGCTACAGCTCCGATTAGACTCTTAGCCTGGGAACTTCCATATGCCACAGGTGCGGCCCTAAAAAACACACACACACAAAAAAAAGAGATCAGTTCCTAGTAGAATTTACTGAATGCAGCTCCTTCTTGAGAAGACCTTGAAGTTCACAAGTGCTTTTGAAAATTAGAGTGCCTTTTCTGTTTCTTTTTGAGCACTAAGAACAATATATGAGTTCCCTGATAGCCTCAAGGTTAAGGATCTGACATTTTCACTGCTATGGCATGGGTTTGATCCCTGGCCCAGGAACTTCTGCATGCCATGTGTGTGGCCAAAAAAAAATACAGTGTATCTTCCTTAAATGTTAAGCCATATCAAATGTGATATCCAAATAATGTATTTAGGGTTTTTTTTTTTCCATCATGCTTTAAATTTTAGAATTGTGGTGTGTTAGTACTAAATGAAACCTTAAAGAGCATCTTTTCAGGTGTGGCTGCTGAGGGTCTGACATATTTAAGCATTCAAAAGTAGAGAGTCCTGTGAAGACACTATCTCTCTTTCCACTGTGTTTCTCTCCCCTCTAAGGGTTCTACCCCCCTAGTTAAGAGATTCTGTCACCTTCCTCCTCGCCACCCAGACCATGTTTGCATCCAATACATTCTAGATGCCTTGATCCTGGACTGGATGCTGATACTCTTCAACTCAGGCATTGTGGACCACAGAGGGAGAGGGTCTTAAGTATAGTCAATGAGAGAGAGCAAAAGTGGGGCTCCATTTCATCTCAGTCTACTTATCACCTAAGTGCTGAATTTTTTTTCTCATTTGCCCTAGAAGCAAGCAGCCTTGCTAGGATGAGCATTCATTATGGGGGAAGACAACACAATTTAATCACATGGGATGAAAAGATATTTCTTTTGACATCAAAATTTTGACTTGCCTCTTGTGAAAACATTGCCTTGATAACTTTAATAACACGATCTACTGGCTGTAGTTTCTCTTTGCCATTCTAAAAAGTCAGAAGTGGTTCTAGGAGAACAGAGAAGAGCACTTTTCCTGTCTTGTTAACTGGTATATCCCTCACACATAGAACACGCTAAGCACAAAGTATAGCTCACTATATACTGGTTAAAATAGTGACTTTGTTTATCTTCAAAATTTTCCATCCTGCTCTCTACTTATTAGCAGAAAGAATTTTTAATTCATTCTGCAACACACACACAGAGTGAGTGTGGATCTTTTTTTGCAGGGTTTCTTTCCAAAGATTCTTAGCCCCGGGTTGTTTTTAGTTCCTAGAACACATTTGTTGCGTGCAGAGGAGTACATCATTTGCTTTAGGGCTAAATGTAAGTATTTCCAAGGAAGCAGTTAGACAGGTAAATCTTGAGAAGACATGATAGACAATGTAAGAATGTTATCCATATTAAGGGGCTTGGGCTTGAGTAGAAAGGCAAATCAGGGTATTGAGCCATTAAGTAGGGATAGAACAAGCTGGAAGTCAAATAAGAATTTTCAAGTATAGTATGGGAGAGTCAAATTTTGGAGCAATCCTCAGAACTCAGGCTGGTAGTGACCATGGCCTTTACAGGGTGACTATGGCTTCAGTATGGGTAAGGAGTAAAGACAGCAATCTGGTGTGGCTATCATATATATTAAAAAGGAGGATGGACTTCACTAAAATCTACCAATCCACAGGGTAAAGAAGCTTTAATTATTTCTTAAGATTTGGATCAATTCATAAAGTGACTTTGTCAAGTAAAGGAAAATCCAACTAAGGTGCTATGTCAGTCAGGAAAGACCATTCCATGCTAAGTAGTTCATTATTAATAACACAAAGAACTAGTTACAAAGTGGCAGAAAACAATAATAAGTAAAATAATTTCTTAGAAGGAGGTCAGGATCATGGAGAAAAAGGTGAAGAAGATTGGAAATTTCAGAGCAGGGGTATTTGCAATTTTAAGAACTCTTTTCTGCTGTAGTCCCATCTACTTTTATTAGCATAGTTCTATTTTTTCTTGAAAAGATCAGACTGGTCCTTCTCATAGTTAGGGATGCTCACACTTCTGTCTAGATAAAAGCCATGAGAGTTTTTTTTCTTTAATTCAGAGTTTATCTTTCAAAGAGTGGTAATACTCTGTTCTTTGAAGCTAGAATTTACGTGTTATTTTGTTCTAGATTGCTGAAGGGGTATGTTAAGCAGCTAAATCATCCAGGATTTTAAAAAATAAATTTGCTTTTACCAGCAGATGTAGAGTTTTATTAGCTTCTATCAACATATCCTTTATTTAAACACTTCTGAATTAAATAGTTCTTAAAAATGGATACGCTACTGTGAAATAATGATATACCTTAATAATACTCAACCACTGACTTCATGCTAATTTTATGCTCAGCCACATAAATCCTCTGATCTAAAATTTTTATCTCCTGGGTACAATTTTTCCCAAGAAGATGGTGCTGTGCTAAGTACTGCTGACTTTCTGTGCAGATATTCATTTTCTTTAAGATATCCATTCTTTACCTGTTATGTCCCACCTCCTTTCATCAACTCCAAATGGGCTTGTCCTCATCTTTCATCCTATTCCTATCTTTCCCAGTAGTCACAACGACTCCAGATCTAGGTCCCTAGCCCCACCTTACCTGCTCTAGCCTGAATAAATTACCAGCTGTCCCTGCTGAACCTTAAGCAGGAGAGTCCACACCTGTAGGTAATCTATTCTTTTCTGAGAAGAATAAGAGCAATTTTACATAAGTCCAAAGCCATAGTGTTACCCCATTTCACTCTGATCTCTATTTACCGAATACCATCTCATTTTAAAATACCTTCTTTCTCTTTTCTGGGACTTCTCATTAAGAATATTCTTCCTTCTATAACCCTAGTGGTATGTTAGAAATACTTGTATGTTTTGAAATAATCTGAAATTTGTATTTAGAGATAGAAATCAAAGTAATTTGACTTCTGTTCTATTACTCTGGTATTAGACAATTTTTTAAAAATTGGACTGCTCTCTGTGCCTTCAATCATCCATAATAGAAAAAGCCATTACTATTTCAATAGGTCATAGAGAAGACAGTTGAGGAATTCATTGGCAAGCTCTGGGTGTTGCTTTTTACTGTATTTAGTTAAGAAATGTAGGTGAGTCATTGTTAGATTATTGCTACAAGACTGCAATACTCCCAAAGAATTTTTGCATGAGATTTCAAATAAGGTTGGAAAAAAAAAAAAGACTTTTAAAGAGACACACATAAATCAACAAAGTGTCCACATGTGGTGCCATGAGGGGGGATCCTGGTATATAGCATTAATCCCTCTTGGAATGTACTGAATTTATGGAATGTGGAATATTTTTGTTGGAACCTGTGTATTCATTCTTAATATACCACCATTCATTCTTAATATACCATGACCACCTCACTGAGACCCAAGTTTGCTGTAATATTTACTATGGGACTATAACAGCAGTCAATGCAATGACCCATCATGTGGAACTGTAGCAGAAAAAAGCTATTAACAGGCCAATGAAAAGGTTGACCACTTTAACAAAGATTTATTGCTAGAACTAATATGTATCAAATGCTATGCCAAGTGCTGGGGATATGGAGATGAATAAACACAGTCTCTATTTTTGAGAAATTTACAGATCAGGTCAAGAATTGCAAGTGCATGGCAGGTGATCCATTGTTCTATCATGTAGCATCCAGGGCAGACGTAACACTTTTTTCCTTGAAAGCTTAGATGCTCAGTGGACATACTCTTCCACACAGCCCTCTAGGAAGTCATCACCAAACAATTGTTGTTGGCATGTGACATTAAATTTTTTTTTTGTCTTTTTGCCTTTTCAGGGCCACTCCCATGGCATATGGAGGTTCCCAGGCTAGGGACTGAATAAGAACTACAGCTGCCAGCCATAGCAGTGTGGGATCTGAGCTGCGTCTGTGACCTACACCACAGCTCACGGCAAAGCCGGATACTTAACCCACTGAGCAAGGCCAGGGATCAAACCAACAACCTCATGGTTCCCAGTCAGATTCGTCAACCACTGAGCCATGATGGGAACTTCTGCATGTGAGATTACATCGTCAGTATATTCCTTCTAATTTAGTCCCAGGAACCCCAAGGTAAGAAGAGGACCATCAGAGAAACGAATTAGATATATCATTAGAGTTCATTATATACCAAATTCCTCACTAATGCCATGCTAACCAAGGACAAGGTTAGCCCCAAAGCATTGAGCAGCACCTTACAGACTGAAGTTCAAAGGCTATCAGGTTCCAGGGGAGAGGGAGTAAGGTCTTGTAATATGGATTGGTTTCTATGATGAGGGATATTAGAGAGGACAAAGTGCTATGGAAATGACAGTTCCCTTTAGCAGATGTAGCACTTCCAAGTTAGTAATGAAGGGAGTGATGATCAGTCATGATGTAGTGGTGCTATGGCAAAGACAGTCCAAATCAAAGGGGAATATGGCTTATGATCCTGGCCTTTGCACTTAGAAACTGGATTTGCTGAGGGGGGACCTGTAGAACCTAGTGGCTCAGGACAACATGGCATGGCGTTGGTTGGAAAAAGAACTACAGGTATCTGTGTTAATGCAGTAGATATAAAGAGGATCAGGCTACCATCAATATGCTTTTGACCTTTGTGTACCTGCCACTCAGGGGGTCCAACATTCGAGGGCTCATCTTGGGCATGAATCCAGCTAAACAATCAAGAAGAATAGATGCTTGGGAATGACCAAGATGGTACAGTACAAAGAACCTGAGCTCATCCTCTCCCTCGGGAACACCAAAATTACAACTATTTTCTGAGTAACTATTAAAGAAAAAGACATGAAGACTAGCAGAAAAGACCTTCTACAACTGAAGATATAAAGAAGGAACTACAATGAGACAGGTAGGAGGGATAGAGATGTGGAGTAGCCAAGACTGCTACACACTGTGGACAACCCACAAACAGGAGGATAATTACAACTGCAGAGGTTCTCTGCAAGGAGAGAATGGTCCAGGCCCTGCATCCAACTCCCCAGCCTGAGGGTCCTGCATTGGATAGATGAGCTCCCAGAATATATATATGGCTTTGGGAAGAACTAGAAGGCTATAGGAAATAGAGAACTAACCCTGGATATATAGACAGTGGTGGCACCCAATCTGGGGGGCTCATTCTACCATGAAGAAACTAATGCTGGGAGTTCCCACAGTGGCTCAGTGGTTAATGAATCTGAGTAGGAACCATGAGGTTGAGGATTCAATTCCTGGCCTTGCTCAGTGGGTTAAGGATCTGGCATTGCCATGAGCTATGGTGTAGGTTGCAGACACAGCTTGGATCCCACATTGCTGTGGCTCTGGTGTAGGCTGGCAGCTATAGCTCCAATTGGACCCCTGAACTGGGAACCTCCATATGCCATGGATGCAACCCTAGAAAAGACGAAAAGACCAAAAAAAGAAAAAAGAAATTAATGCTGGCAAGTGCAATTTTGAAATCCTCCTTCTAGCTTATTTGCCCTAGGATTTGGCCCTGCCCACCAGACTGTGGCACCAACACTTCATATCAAGCAGCTAGCTTACTGGCTGGCTGCCTTAGGACCCCATGAAACTCCAGCTGCTCTGGGAGCTGGCCTCACCCACCAGTGGGTCCAGGATCTGGCCCTGGAAACCAGTAGGCCAATACCAACAGTGGGACAACCCAGACACTGTAGCCAGAGGCTCCAGGATCAAGCTTCACCCACTTGTGGGCTGACAACTTCCCTAGGACAATTTGTGGCCCAGCACCATCCACCAGTAGGCCAACATCAGCTTTGGAACAACCTAGATCCCATAGCCAACTGTGTCAGGAACCAGTCTTACCCAACAGCAGGCTGACACTAGATCTGAGACCCCCAATGCCACAACTAGCCACTCCAGGAACAAGCTCCACTCACCACTGGTCAAGCACTAGCCCTGGGACCCACCAGGCCTCCAAAGACAGTCACATCTTGAACCACAGCTTCCACACAAGCCAGGGCCTGGCAAACAACTGGAACAGGTACCAGACAAGACAACCAGACTGCACACAGTCATCAGCCTGTCACAGCACAAGGACTCAAATAATCCACAGAGGGAGCACCCCTAGAGCACATAGTTCTGGTGACCCTAGAGGAATGTGCTGCTGGGAGACATGGGATGTCTTCTACATAAATCTACTTCTCTAAGATTGGGAAATGTAACCAACCTACCAAATACGTAGACATAAAAACAGCAAAGAGCCAAAAATTAGGTGACAGAGGAATATGCTCCAAATGAAGAAACAAGATAAAACACCAGGAGACAAGTAAGTGAGTTGGAGATTAGTAATCTACCCTATAAAGAGTATGTAGAAAATATAAAGAAGAAACAGAGAATCCAATAACTGAAATAAAAAATATACTATAAAGAATCAATAGTAGGAGTTTCCGTCAGGGTGCAGCGGAAATGAATCTGACTAGGAATCATGATGTTGCGGGTTTGATCCCTGGCCTCGCTCAGTGGGTTAAGGATCCAGCGTTGCCATGAGCTCTGGTGTAGGTTGCAGATGTGGTTCAGATCTGGTGTTGCTGTGGCTGTGGCTGCGGCATAGGCTGGCAGCTGTAGCTCCATTTAGAGACCTAACCTGGGAACCTCCATATGCCATGGGTGTGGTCCTAAAAAAAGGACAAAAGACAAAAAAAAAAGAATCAATAGTAGATTAGTTGATACGAGGAACAGATTAGTGAACTGGAAGACAGAGGAGTGAAAGTCACTCAAGCTGAAGAGAAAAAAAATAAACCCACAGAATTTTTAAAATGAGGACAGTTTAAGAGACTTCTAAAAAAACATCAAGCATACCAACATTAGCATTATAGGGTTCCTGAGGGAAGGAGAAGAAAGAAAGGGAGAGACAGGAACAGAGAAATTATTTGAAGACACAGTAGCTGAAAAGTTTCCTAACCTGGGAAGGGAAACAGAAATCCAGAACCAGGACACACAGAGAATTCCAAACAGGATCAGTCCAAGACACACTACAATTAAGACGGCAAAAATCAAAGATGAAAGAGAATATTCAAAGCAACAATTTACATACAAGGAAATTCCAATAAGGTCATCAGTTAACTTTTCAGCAGAAGCTCTGCAGGCCCGAAGGTAGTGGGACAATGTATTTAAATTGATGAAAGGAAAAAAGTACAACCAAGAACTCCTGGCAGGGCTATCATTCAGATGTAAAAGAGAACTCAAGTTTTATAGATAAGCAAAAGCTAGAAGATTTCAGCATCACATTAAAGGGATTTCTCTAAGTGAAAAAGGCCAAAACTAGAAATATGAAAATTACAGAAGGAAAATTTTCATCGGTAAAGGCAAATACACAGAAAAGGTAGTAAATTCAATATGTATAAAGCTAGTAGGAAGGGTAAAAGACAAAAGTTATAAAATTATCTATATCCACAATAAGCAGTTAAGGGATACACAAAACAAAAAGATATAAAACATGACATCATATCTGGGGATGGAGGAGTAAAAATGCAGGATTGTTAAAATGCCTTCAAACTTGAAAAGTTCAGCAACTAAAAATAATACATATATTGCTGTATATAAACCTCATGGTAACCACAAAACAAAAGTGTATAATAGATACAACAAAAAAGAGAAAGTAATTCAAATATAATACTAAAGACAGTCTCAAAACACAAGGGAAAAGAACAAAAGAAGAAGAAAGGAATAAGAAAGAACTACCATAAGACTACAAGAACAACCCCAAAACAAGGAACAAAATGGCAACTGGCACATACCTATCAATAATTACTTTAAATGTAAATGAACTAAATGTTCAAAGCTAAAGACATAGATTAGCTGAATGTATATGAAAACAAGACCCACATACATGCTGCCTGTAAGAGATACTCACTTCAGATATAAACACACACGCAGACTAAAAGTGAGGAGAAGGAAGAAAATATTCCATGCAAAAAGAAATGAAAAAAATTTTTAAAAAGCCAGCATAGGAATACTTACATCAGACAAAATAGACTTTAAGACAAAGACTATAATAAGAGACATGGATGATATTAGATAAAATAAAGCCAACAGTCCAAGAGGAAGATATAACAATTATAAATATATATGTGGGAGCTTCAAAATAAGAGCACCTGAACACATAAAGCAAATATTAACAGACATAAAGGGGGGAATTATAGTAATACACTAAGAGTAGGGCCTTTTAACACTACTTATATCAATGGGCAGATCATTCAGGCAGAAAATCAACAAGGAAGCCCTGGCTTTAAATGATACAGTAGCCCATATACATAAAAACCGTTTCATCTCAAAGCAGCAGAATACACCTTCTTTTCAAATGCACACAAAACATTCTCTAGGATAGATTACATGTTAGACCACAAAATAAGTGTCAGTAAATTTAAGAATGAGATCATTTCAAGCATCTTTCCATACACAATATTATAAGAAATCAACTATGCGGGAAAAAAAACTGCAAAAAATTCAAACATATGGAAGCTACAATATGTTACTAAGCAACAAATGGACCACTGAAGAAATCAAAGGAGAAATCAGAAAATACCTGGAGACAAATTAAAACAAGACAATGGTCCAAAATCTTTGGGATGCAGCAAAAGCAGGTCTAAGAGAAAAATTTATAGAGATACAAGCCTACCTCATGAAACAAGAAAAATCTTAAATAAACAACAAAATTTTACACCGAAAGCAACTAGAGAAAGAAAGGAAAAAAAAAAAAACTCCAAAGTAGAAAGATCAGAGCAAAACTCAGAGTAGATTAAAGACCACTTTATACTGGATACTAAAAAACTTTTAGAAAAAAACTTAAGTAGAACACTCTGGAAATCATGGGAAATCTTTTTGGATCCACCTCCTAGGTTAATGAAAATAAAAACAAAAATAAACAAATGCGACCTACTTAAACTTAAAATTTTTTGCACAGTAAAAGAAACCATAATCGAATGAAGAGACAACCCACAAAATGTGGGAAAATATATGCAAATGAAGTGACAAACAGAGGATTAATCTCTAGTACATGCATAGAACTCATATAACTCAATATCAAAAAAACCAAACAATTCTTGGATGTTCCCTGGTGGCCTACTGGTTAAGGATTTGACAATGTCACTGCTGGGATTCAGGTTTAATCCCTCGCCCAGGAACTTCTGCATGCTGCAGGTGTGGCCAAACTAAAAACCCAATCAAAAAATGGGCAGAAGATCTAAATAGACATTTCTCCAAAGAAGACAGTTGGCCAAAAAGCACATGAAAAGATGCTTAACCTCTCTAAGTATTAGGGAATTTCAAATCAAAGCTACGTTGAGGTGTCACATCATACCATTTAAAATGGTCATTATCAAAGTCTATAAACAATAAATGCTGGAGAGGGTATAGAAAAAAGGGAACCCTCTTACACTGTTAGTGGGAATGTAAATTGGTACCATCACTATGACAAACAGTATGACAATTACTTTAAAAAACTAAAAATAGAACTACCATATGATCCATCAATCCTATTCTTTATCATATATCAAGAGAAAACCATAATTCAAAAAGATACATGCACCCAATGATCATTCATGGAAGTAACATAAATGTCCACTGACAGAAGAATGGATAAAAAAGATATGATACATGTATAAAATGGAGTATTACTCAGCCATAAGAATGAAATAAGGCCATTTGCAGCAACTTGGATGGACATAGAGATTATCATACTAGTAAGTTAGACAAAGACAAATATATAACATTACTTATATTCAGAATCTAAAAAAAATAACAGAAATGAACTTACTTACAAAACAGAAACAGACTCATAGACCTTGAAAAAAAATAGTTACCAAAGGAAAAAGGTCATGGGGAGGGACAAATTAGAAGTTTGGGATTAACATATACACACTATATGTAAAATATAGTAACAACAAAATGTTAGCAAACTGAATTCAGCAGTGCATTACGTCATGATCAAGTAGGATTTATCCTAGGGATATGAGGATGGTTAAATATCTGCAAATTGATCAATGTGATACACTACATTAACAAACTGAAGAATAAAAACCATATGATCATCTCAACAGATGCTGAAAAAGGTTTTGACAAAATTCAACATTCATTTATGATAAAAACGCTCATAAAAGTGGGTTGAGGAAACATACCCCAACATAATAAAGGCCGTATATGACAAATCTAAAGCTAAGATCACACTCAACAGTGAAAAGGTGAAAATATTTCCTTTAAGATGAGGAACAAGACAAGGATGCCCACTCTTGCCACTTTTATCCAACAAAGCATTAGCAGTTCTAGTCACAGCAATCAGATAAGAAAGAAAAGGAATCCAAGTTGGAAAGGAAGGAGTAAGACTGTCACTGTTTGTAGATGACATAATACTTTATTTAAATATACTAAAAATTCCACAAAAAACTTCTAGAACTTATTAACTAATTCTATAAAGTTTCAGAATACAAAATTAAATTAATATACAGAAATTTGTTGTGTTTTATACACTAACAACAAACTATCAGAAAGAGAAATTAAGAAAACAAACATACTTGAAATTGCATCAAAAAGAATAAAATACCTAGGAATAAATCTAACTAAAGAGGAAAAAGTTCTATACGTGGAAAACTATAAGTTGCTGATAAAAGAAACTGAAGATGACACAAACAGATGAAATATATATTGTGTTCATGAATTGAGAGAATATTGTCAAAATGACCACACTACCAAGGCAATCCACAGATTTAATGCAATCCCTATCAAAATACTAATGGCATTTTTCACATAACTAGAACAACAAATTCTAAAATTTGTATAGAAACACAAAAGACCCTGAGTAGACACAACAATCTTGAAAAAAAGAACAAAGCCAGAGGTATCATACTCCCTGATTTCAAACTATACTACAAAGCTACAGTAGTCAAAGAAGTACAACACTGGCACAGAAACACTCCCATAAGTCAATGGAACAGAACAGAGACAATCTATGACAAAGGAAGCAACAGGACACAATAGGGGAAGGACACCTTTTCAATAAATGATGTTGGGAAAACTGAACAGCTCCATGCAAAAGAATCAAACTGGACTACTTTCTCACACTATATACAAAAATAAATTCAAAATGGATTAAAGACAAAAATGTAAGACTGGAAATCATAAAACTAGAAGAAAACATAGGCAGGACACAGTTTGGCATCCATCTTAGTAATATTTTTGGATATGTTCCTTCAGGTAAGGGAATTAAAAGCAAAAATAAACAAATGTATCAAACTAAAAAGCTTTTGCACTATAAAGGAAACCATCAATAAAACAAAAAGGCTGCCTACTGAATGTGACAAGATATTTGCAAACTATTCAATTAGGGGTTAATATCCAAAATATACAAATAATTCATACAACTCAAATTAAAAAAAAAAATTAAAAATAGGCAGAGGACGTGAATAGACATTTTTCTAAAGATGGCCAACAGGCACCTGAAAAGATAATCATCATCGCTAATCATGAGGGAAATGCAGATCAAAACCACAATGAAATATCACTTCACACCTGTCAGAATGGCTGTTATCAAAAAGATAAAAACAACGTGTTGTCAAGGATGTGGAGAACAGGAAAACTTTGTGCACTTGTTGGTGGAAATGTAAATTGCAAAGTAAAATGTACATGTAAAATGTAAAGTGTAGCTGATATGAAAAAAGAGTATGGCAGTTTCTAAAAAAATTAAAAATAGAACTATCATAAGATTCAGTAATTACACTTCTGAGTATCTATTCAAAAAAACAAAAACACTAATTCAAAAAAATATTTGCACCCCTATGTTCACTGCATCATTATCACAATAGCCTAAGTATGGAAGTAACCTAAGTGCCCATGGATAGATGAATAAAAAAAAATGTGCCCTGGGAGTTCCCATTGTGGCACAGCAGAAACGAATCCGACTAGGAACCATGAGGTTGTGGGTTACATCTCTGGCCTTGCTCAGTGGGTTAAGGATCTGGCATTGCTGTGGCTGTGGTGTAGGCTGGCAGCAACAGCTCCTATTAGACCCCTAGCCTGGGAACCTCCATGTGCTGCAGGTGCGGCCTTAAAAGGACAAAAGACAAAAGACAAAAAAGAAAAGAAAACCTACCATATACAGATGGATGGATGGACCTAAAGGATATTATATTAAGTGGGAAAAAATCAAACAGAGAAAGACAAATGATGTATGATTTCACTTCTATGTGGTATCTAAAAAGCAAAAACAAATGAATAAACAACAAAACAGAGTCACAGATACAGAGAACAATCAGGTGTTTGCCAGTGCAGAGGGGGTGAAGGGAGGAAATAGATGATGGACATTGAGAGATATAAATATCTTACATTTGCAAAAACAAATGACTCATGGATAAGAAATGTATAATGGGGGAATATAGTCGATAATTATGTGATATCTTTGTATGGTGACAGATGGTAACTAGATATATCATGATGATCATTTTGAAACATATAGAAATATTGAATAACTATATTATATAACAGGAACAACATAGTGTTATAGGTCAATTATACTTTAAAAACAAACTTATAGTAAAAGATATCAGACTTATGGTTCCTGAACATAGAGGGTCTTGTGGGGGAACTGGATAAAGGCAGTCCAAAGATACAAACTTGTGGATTTCCTGTTGTGGCTCACTGGTAATGAACTAGTGGACTAGTATCCATGAGGATGCAGGTTCGATCCCTGGCCTTGCTCAATGGCTTGAGGATCCAGTGCTGCCATGAGCTCTGGTGTAGGTTGCAGACACGACTCAGATCCCAAGTTATTGTGGCTGTGGTATAGGCTGGCAGCTACAACTCTGATTCGAACTCTAGCCTGGGAACCTCCATATGCTGCAGGCGCGGCCATAAAAAAAAGGTACAAACTTTCGAAAATAAGATAAATAAGTACTACGGATGTAATGAACATGATAAATATAATTACCATGTTATACATGAAAATTGATAGGGGAGCAAATCCTAGGAGCTCTCAGCACAAGAAAAAATTTTGCTTCTATGTCTCTAATTTTTATTTGAAATGATGGATTTTTTTTCCTGTCTTTTTGTCTTTTTAGGGCCACACCCATGGCACATGGAGGTTTCCAGGATAGGGATCTAATCGGAGCTATAGAGGCTGGCCTACCCCACAACCACAGCAGATCCCAGCTGCATCTGCAACCTACACAACAGCTCACGGCAACACCGGATCCTCAAACCCACTGAGTGAGGCCAGGGATGGAACCTGCAACCTCATGGTTTCTAGTCGGATTCATTTCCACTGCACCCTGATGGGAACTCCCAAAATGATGGATGTTTACTAAACTCATTGTGGTAATCATTTCATGATATATATCTATATCAAATTGTTACACTCAACACCTTAAACTTACACAGTGACGTAGATTAATTATATCTCCATAAAAAGTGGAAGAAAAAAATAAACAGATGCTTTATGTACCTATCACACCCTACCTAATGGAAGCATCCTTAGTTGGCACCCACAAGGCAATACAAAGGTAAGGTTCCCACCTGTAAGTGTGGAGAACAGGGTCAGAGTAAGCATGGTTGAATCTGAAGAATACAAATGATTGCTATTTTACCTTTGAACTTAGAAAATGCAATTAGTCTTTTAAAGAGTATTTCTTTCTGTGATACTTGTTCATGGCTGCTACCAAGTTGAGGTTCATAAAAAAAAAAAGAAATAAAGAAAGAAAGCTATATTGAGCCCTTGCCACGCAGGAGACACAGAGCTAGGTTCCATCACCTGTATTCTTTCCTAACAACTATGTACTGTTTTCTTTCTTTTGTAAATGGGAGAATGAGTCTCACAGAAGTCAAATAGCTTGTCTGAGTTCATAGCACTAGTAAATGGGCAGCCCGGATGTGAACTCTAGCCTTCTGATGCTGACTCGGTGCCTATTTAGGTGTTGGTAAAAAATGAAACAATCTTAGTGTGAAAAAATAGTTTTGGTTTATTAGCAAATACAAGACACAAATCAATAGCATTTTGGAGATTGTAGATACCATCTATTCTGGAAACCTCTGGTTAACTGCCTCGGAACAAGGTTAACAAGAGAAGAAGAATACGAAATTATTTCCATCCACATGTGTAGGGCACGTATTGGAGAAGAGCCTTGGCTACTAGGAAGGAGGCCAACTGGCTTAGCAAAAGGAGGATCAGGAGGCTATGACTATGGAATTGGGCATACTTATGGATTACCCAGAAATGAAGGCAATATGCAAATCCAAATACACAGAAAGGCAGGTCTCCTCCTAGGAGAGGTTCAGCAGGAACAAGTCAGGGCCTCTGTACGGGAGGGACTTATGCTTCAGGCAGGCCACTGAGATAAGACTCAGTATAGAAAGACACAGATGCAGATTCAGTTAGAGCTAAATCTCTCAACTCGATTTATAAATAACATGATGATATGGACTGGTTTGCTAGAACGGTCCCAGTTTATAACTAATGAATCTTCAATTTGAACAATAAATATATATGATTTCTCTGCTTGTAAGGCCAGTGGTCATCTGGCTCTTACCTACTACTTGAGCCACGTCTTGCCCTTTCCTCATGATCCTCTGTGGCTACAGCCCTATAGAATTAGGTTTAAACCCTTGAAGCTGTTCTGCTTTCTTTAACCTCCAGGCCATTGAACTTACTGTTCCTTCCTTTAGTATCTCTGCCCCACCAATATCCACAGCCTTCTTTGCTGGCTTCACTTCTACATGTCTTTTGCATCAGGGCTTAGCTATCACTATTTTTAGAAAGTCCTTCCTGCCCCACTCTTCCTCCCCCAGTTTGGGTTAGCTGCTCTCCTATGAGCTTCTATTTCCTCATCCTAGTAATCATCACAGTTTACCGTGACTTCCTACTTACTGAACCCTTGCCTGTAATCTTCATGAGGCAAGGGCCCGTATCTTATTCATAATTGTATCTTCAGTAAGAACCAGAGTGCCTAGTTTGTAGCAAGGGTTCCATAAATATTTTTTAACTAAGGCTGAGAGACCCAGTTTTCAGAATGGGAAGAGGAGTCGAAGTCAGGGATAGACTAGAGGACACAGTAATTTGGGCCAGGACTCATAAGATTGGGTAAGACTGGCCATTAATTTCTCCTTTGGGGCCTGACTCTTCTGAGGCAGGGAAAACCTTTGGATGGGGATTGAAGAACCTCATTTGTGGGGTCATGGAGGCTGGATCCATCAGGGCCTGGTCCCAGAGGAAGAGACAGGGACACTCATCAATACCAACCAGGCACCAAACTAGGGAGATAAAACCTAAGATGGATTCCCTCCCCTGAATACAATGGGGTCTAGCTTCAGCCCTGCTTTCCTATATGGGGGTGGGAGTGGGATGGGGATACAATACGCTGTAAGGAAGAAATCATGGATAAGGACAGACTGGCACAGAACCTCCCTTTCTGCCCTCTGGACCTGGTCTTCAAGCCTCAACCTCTTTTATTTCTTGCTCTTTTCTTTTTATCCCAACCTGTCCCACCCTCACATGCCTAGTCCCTGTCCTTGCCTCCTGTGCCCAAACCCTACCCCCAGTGTCAGCTTTCAACCTGGCAGTTATTAAGTGTAGGATTTAGTATCTTTATGATGATGTGGGTGCCAGGCTGGATTTAAGTGATATCCTTCAGTGAGCCAGAGAATCTTCTTGGGAGCTCTACTTACTACACCTGGAGAGCCTGAGACCCACACCTCCTGTATCTATCAAACGTTGATCATTCTTTGCCTACTAAATATCCAAGGCCCTCAGGGACTCCTTCTTAGATGCTTACACCTTCTGGTAATAACAGGTATTGGGCTGTAGGCAATCAGACCCCGAGTAACGTAGAGTCCAGATAACATGATGATAGAATATGGTCTTTAAGAGAATAGATGGGCTTAACTCAAAAGACTGAATTGCAGTAACACTCCTGATATTATCCGTGCTACAGAGAAATGTCTGACAGTAAGAGAATTTTCTGGACAAGGGGACTTTCCGCTCCATCAAATTGCATTGACAACCTCCTGCAACTGCAGGGCCCTAGGTCACTGCAAGCCTACCCTTTCCCTGGTGGTTCTCTACCTCATGTCCTGTGCTGATAATATTCATCCATCAGCACAGTGGCTCCCAGAGGTAGGGACTCCTACTTGGGCTTAGGTAGTGAGAAGTGCATGTTCTCCTAGGCGATGTGGGTAAGAATCCCCTGGGGAAGTTCTTTGAACCACCACCCACCAGGGTGATTCTGATGACCCCCCTAATGTTGTGAGACTACTATTTGATAATTACTACAGAACTTAGGGCTCTGGAGAGCAAAATAATCCAGACTTCTAAATTGGTCATGTGTGTCAGAGCTGTTTCTTTCCCCAGCTTGGACAAATCTCCCAGACAGATGACGTCAGTGCAAATGGAGAGGAGTCTTGTTATAATCTGCATTCTCACTGGCTGAGAAAACTTTCTGAAACCCTCAGGGACTGATGGTAGGAATGGAGACTGGAGCAGTTATCCTGGAAAGCAATTTGGCTGTACTTGGCGAAGTGTTAATGTGCCTACACCCTATGACTAGCCATCTCTCTGTGGAATCTACACCCCAGAGAAACTCAGGCACAGGTCCATTGAGAGATGTACACATGGGTGTTCTATGCCCCACTGGATATGGGGATGAATTATAATGATGATGGCTAACATTGCTGGATACTTATGTATGCTCCGTACTTTATACGTTCTCAGTACTCTACATGAATTAGGTACCATTACTATCTTGGTTTTGGGAATGAGAACACTGAGGTATGGGGAGGTGGAATAAATGGGCTAAGTTCATACATTTACTAAGTGGGAATGATGCCAAAAAGTCTGGTTCATGAGTGTACACTTCATCATTATGCTTTACTTTCTACCTCTTTGTCCATCACTGGGGAATGAATGGGTGAATGCGGAAAATTGTTCATCAAGCATAAGGGCAAGCCTTAAAAGCATAGAGATGAGTGAAGAAAGAAGGAAAAGAACGACTTCCATAATCCATTGCCATATATATGTGTGTGTGTGTGCGTATGTGTGTATTCACACACACACATATATATACTTATATATTTACATATATATTTTTATTTATTTTTAAGTAATTTAATTTCCCCAATACATTATTTTTTTCCTACTGTACAGCATAGTGACCCACTTACACATACATGTGAGAAAAAAGAATGCATATATATTTTTAAATGTGTAAAGAGATGATATGGCTTCATGAAACTTCATATGTATTAATATACACACACATCCAAGTACATATTAGTATCTGGGGTGGGGGTAAGTAAGTAAGGGACAGGGGTGAAAAGGAAATGTATAAAAATATAAATAAGAAAAAACCTAACAAAATGAGAGAAGGTCTTTCTCAGAGTGGTGATGATTGAGGGCCATGAATTGAGAAGAGGCTTAACTCTGCTCTTCTTCTGAGGCTCATATTTCTCCTCCATAATTCCCTTCATGAATTGAATGCAAAGCTCCATCCCACTTCCGGAAGAATCAGAACAGGCAAGTTCGTTCTCATTCTCTTTCTCAGGGTACTCCTGTTCCCCCCACTGCCACCCCTACCCTTTGGGAGCAGCAGCCCTGAAATATATGAGCATTCTGCCCAGTGTTTTACTCCACCTTGAGAAGCAGGTTTACTACCCCACATTTTATGGATGAAAAGAGAAACAATTCTGAGAGGTAGTGACCTGCACTTCATCTTGTGTGCTCGGTACTTTACAGGTTTGGCGGAACTGGCACTTTACCCAAGCCATGATGGAGAGCTTTCACCTTGTGGTTTACAGCATACCCACTGACACCATCCTAGCAACCACAAGTTTCTTCTGTAGAAGCCATTGTTTCTAAGAATCAGAGGAATTTCCATGGTATTGTTTGTTCTTGCTTCCATTTTTTTTTTTCTTTTTTGGCCTCCCCCTGACATATGGGGTTCTAGGTCAGGTATCAGACCTGAGTCACAGTTGCAGCAGCACCGCCAGATCCTTTAACCCACTGTGCCGGGCCAGTGATGGAACCTGCATCCTGGTGTAGCAGGGACACTGCTGATCCCATTGCACCACAGCAGGAACTCCTCCATGGTATTATTTGGTGTATAGTCCTCAAAGTAAGGACTATACATTCAGGGATGATAATAGCATTATTTTAATTAAATCTTTCCTAGGGTTATATAGGAGTAAGGCATTATTGCAAACCTTTTAAGAAAAGTATTTATTTGCATTTCACACATCTCTGGTGGTGGCTGACCCTAACACTTGGTTTTGTTAGGACCTGCCCACACCTCCAAGGAAGGCTTGTCTTGCAAATGAGCATCATTCAGTCTGTTATTACTGGAGCATCTCAAAATGTGAATCCCAGGTTCTCTAAATGAGTTAAATATGGGCATAGCTCACATTACTGCATATCATTATTTCCTATTCAGATGGAGAATTAATTCATAATAAATGTTATAATCAAACAGACTTCAAAGAGTGATTCAACAGGCCATTATTTGGCAAATGCACAGTAACTATAAAAATGCAGTTACCTCATTCATCCTGTTTTCAGTCATGTTAGCATGAGAATTGAGCTTCTTTCAACCCTTGATGGTTTTATTCTCATAGCACTTATTTATAATCTGCCCAGTGTCTATCTGACACTGACAGAAGAGACAGCTCTGATCAGGGGAAAAACTGGCTGTGAAACTGACTGCACAAAGGTATGTGGGAATACACATGCAGGACTATGCAGCCCAAACTGTGGTTGCTGGTTAGAGTGGGTTCTTCATAAATCATGTGAAGAGGTTGTTTTGGGGCAAAGTGTGGGGGCGGTTTGGAGACTCAGAAGGGAAGAGGTGAGAAGGCTGAATAACCTAGCCCAAGCTGTGAAGTCAGGAATGAAAGGTGAAGTGGATGCAGAGGAGAAGAGAATGAAGAAAGCCTGAGAAGGGCATGCCTGAAGGGGAGTGGAGGCATAGCATAGGAGATTAGGGTGGCCAGGCTTGGCCTCCAACTGTGAGACTTAGGAGGGCATGGCTGAAACTGGGTTTCCTACTGACTCTAGGTCTGAAAGCCTGAGCCCATAGTCTTCTGGGAGAGGCTTCTTGAATGTGTGCTCTCAGCTCTCTTTAATCTCTTAGAGGCAGAAAGGGGTCCCCTGGGCAGCAGAGCAATTGTCTGTGGCAGCAGCTGTCAGGATGCTCAGATACTGGCAGTGCATGGAAAGATACCTCAAATGCACAGAGCGCTCTTCTCCCTGAGCCTTGTCACAAACCGTTCCTGTCACCTGGATAATCCTCCAGTTCCTCTTCAGGTCTCCAGACCTGCACTGTCCAAAATGCTGGCTGCTAGCCACATGTGCCCTTAAAACAGAGAGGTACTCTAAGTATGAAACACACACAGCCTTTCAAAACCAAGTATTTAAAAAAGTGAACTCTCGTCAATAATTATTTGTATATTTAGTACATGTGGAAATAATATTTGGAGTATATCAGTTTAAAGAAAATATAACATTAAAATGAATTTACCTCTTCTTACTTTTTCGTATGTGGCTACCAGAAAATTCTACTCACCTATGTGACCCCTACTCTGTCTACTGGACAGCCCTGCCCTATTTCATGCATACTTTGGCTACACAGCATAGTGGCCAAGTTTCCAAGCTCTGGAGCCAGACTGCTGTTCAAGTCCTGATTCAGATCTTGACACTTCATAGTAGGTGACTGGAGTGAGCTAACACGCCTCGTTTTTCTCCTAACAGTGCCTGTCTCACCAGGAACTGCAAGGCCCAGATGTAGTCTGCTGCTTCCTTTAGGCTTTCTCCTATGCTCTGCCACCCAAGTCCTCCTCTAGCAGGCCCTGACTCTCTTTCAAGGTGTGTTAAATTATTTCATTAATTCAGAGTTTCTCAGAGTTGCAAATGACTAACTCTTCAGTGTGAAGTAGGAGACAGATGGGTCCCAGGTTGAGTAACTATAGTCTGTTCCCTGTGGACAGATAACTTCAAAATAAAGATTATGGCAGGAGCAAGGAAGAGCTACGTACTGGTTGGATAAAAGATAGAGACCATCTATTTTCATTCTTGAGGTCAAGGAGATCTCCGGAACAGAACTACACTTTCACTGAAAGGTTCCTCAGAGAAAGGAGGGGCACCAGACATCCTGTCAACGTCCCATAAACCCTGTGCTAGAATCCAACCTGGCTAAAGGATGCTCACGCACACAGGAAAGGGCCTTGAGTCAGGTCAAATGTGGGTTCAAGGCCAGACAAAGCAAGACGATTGGCCAGAGGAAGCCCAGAAAGACCGTCCCCATATAAGTGATTTAAATGACCTCCAAAGCATGAGTCACTTCTTTTCCTCTCTGGCTCTTTCTGTCTGTCTTTCCTTCTTCTCCCACCACAGCCCCCACCATGGAAGCCTGCCTATGCTTTCTCCACACCTAGCTTCTCTCTCTTCTCTCTTAATAAACACTTATTTGCCTCACTATCCTCAGTCTCTGCTGAATTCTTCCTCCAAAGGGACATGTTCTGGGAACCTACATCAAGCAGTTAGGGCTCAGCATTCTCATTATGCACCAACCTGAGACAATTGCCCTCCTGACCTTTTTGCCAGTACCCAGGCATCCTGGAGGGGATGATGTTCTCCCTCCCAGGCAGGTACAGAATTTTAAGTCATCTGGCCAAGTCACCTTCACACAGGTGTCACATCTCACAGTCACAGCAAGGCAGTTCTCTTTTAGGGTTTATATGGTGGGAGGTGAGGTTCTGCATGGTTTATAAGTAAATATTTGTATTGACCTCTGATCCATTCAGAAAAATACAAAACTCATAGTCAAATAGATAAGAGTTTAAAAAGTGAAATGTTTGTAACCTTCATAAAATCAAGAAATAGGACATGAAAAATTATCCAAATGCCTCCCCTCACTACCACCCCCACCCCGGTCCCAGGTGTCCTTCTCAGTCAATTTCCTTCCCCTGAAAATAACCTCTATCTTGTCAGGGATAATTATAGATCGTTTTTGCCAGTTCAGCTTTATATACATGAAATTGTACTCTCGTGTTGGACTTCTTTCACTCAATATTACATTTGTGAGATTCATCCACATTGTTATGTTAGCAGTTGACTGTTCACTATTATTGCTGAATAATATTCCATTCCTATAAATTTATCATAATTTGCTTACTCATTCTATTATTAATGGATGTTCAGGCTGTTGTGAGCAATACTGCTACAACTATTCTTGTGCACTAAGGTGTGGAATTTGGGGGATATAGGATATGCATATGGACAGTTATAGTAGATACTTCTAAACCCATTTCCAAAATGTTTATACCAATTTCCACTCCCAACAAAATGTATGAGAATTCCAGATGTTCCATACATTTGCCAACACCCCCCACCCCCCACCCTACATCCTCTATCAAAGATGGAAAAGCAATTTAAAACTGCTTTTTGATTGACCAGTCAACTTCTGAGCAAGACGTTCAATAGCTCCTGCCCAAGAGGAGCCCCTTGTTTTCACTTCAGCCCGTGGTGAAGGTGATCAGGCCCTTTTCTTTGTAGGGTCCTTATAATTCTAACACCCCATTTTCCTTCCTCCTACCCCATGGCCTTCCACCTGGTAGGTCCAGTGAGCTACTTCCTTCTTGGCTAGAGCTCTCTGCATACTACACGGTGAGCAAGTCTAGTGTGTGGTCCAGGGGGAAGGCAGAAGGGGTCTTCATAAGTCAAACCTCATGGGAAATTGCAAACAGGGGCTCAGAGAGAGCATGGAAAGGCTCTCTGAGATGACCTGGGGGAGCCAGGCTGGGAAATGAGGGGCATTCCTTTTTTTTTCCTTTTCTAGGGCTGCACCTTCGGCATATGGAGGTTCCCAGGCTAGGGGTCTAATTGGAGCTGTAGCCACCGGCCTAAGCCAGAGCCAGGGCAACTCGGGATCTGAGCCACGTCTGTGACCTATATCACAGCTCATGGCAATGCTGGATCCTTAACCCACTGAGCGAGGCCAGGGATCGAACCCACAACCTCAAGGTTCCTAGTCATATTCGTTAACCACTAAGCCACGATGGGAACTCCGAGGGGACATTCCTTTGAAATGATCCTTCATAGCATAAAAGCATTTCCACTGCTATTGCACAAAGAGAGGGACAAAAGCCCACCCCTGGTTGTTTGCAACCCAATCAGACCAGGAGACAAGGATACAGACAGTAGGTTCCTGAGAAAACCAATCTCATGTCTACCTGGCCCTTTCTATTTTAATATGCTTTTATGCCATGACCTCATCTAATCCCTAGAAGGATCCTTGTGAGGTCAAGAAGGCAGATGCAGAAGGGTCTATTTTACAGTCATACAAGCTGAAAGCTAGAGAGGCCAAATAACTTGTTCAAATTAGTTCAGGTAAATGACAACAGGCCCAGGACCAGAATTCAAGTCTCTATATTTCTAGACCAGTGTTTTTCTACTGGACCTTGTTGCCTCCATAACAAGGGTCACTAAAATTTAAATCAATGCCTCCTGATAACTCTCTAAGTGCCAAGTATTTTACTGTATGTTAGGGAACATATGGAGATAACTGTCCTCAAGGAATAAACTAGTAGACAAGATAAGAATATTAAAACCCTCCTACTGAAATATAACATATGCACAGGAAATGCACAAATCACAAGTGTTCGGCCTAATGAACTATCACAAAGTGAACACACCCGTAAAATCACCACCTACCTCAAGAGGTAGAACAATATGGGAAACTCAGTAGCCCTCTTTGTACCTCTGGGATTAGAGTGTTAACTATAAAATACGTTATAAGGCAAACCAAAATTAGGCTAAACGGTTATAGAAATTAAACTTTCAGAGGGTAACAAATGAAACAAAGGTCAATGAAGGAGGTTTCCCATGTGAGGTGGCCTGATCAGCTGCCTGGTGAGGGTAACTCATGGGAAGGTGTCCTAGGAGAGGGGACAAGGGGAAGCAATGGCAGGAGAGAAGCTCAAAGAATAGAAAGGAAGCTCCCTCTTAGCCCTATAGGAAGAGGAGGGGCTAAGAAGGGCCTGGGCAGTCCCAGAACTGTGGGGACCTAGGGAGACACTGCAGCTCCCCACCCACATTGACAGCAGGGCAGTAATGTCTCCATGGCTCAGTGTTTTTCAGTTCCCCTCCCTGCAACACTCAACCTCATTCTCACACTCTCTCTGTGGGGTTTTCATGTTGGCAAGAAAATGCAGAAAAGGTAGAGTGTACCCGAATAAGGAAAGTTAGAAGAGATGCTTGTGGCTTAAGCTCAGCTGCCTAGACGACAGCTTCTCTAAGGTACCGTCTGAGATCAAACACAGGGTGAGAAAACCACACACATACACTTCTTGCACCATTTAGAGAGAACCGAGCAGTGGACATGGTTTAATCAGACACCTCCTTAGGAGGGATTGTTGCAGTATTTGCAGAACAAGTGATATAGATGACCAAGAACACTAAACTCAGGCTTTCTCATGGTTTTTTTTTTTTTTTTTTAATGGCCACACCTGTGACAGATGGAAGTTCCCAGACTAGAGGTAAAATGAGTTGCAGCCACAGGTCTACACCACAGTCACAGAAACACCAGATCTGAGCCACATCTGTGACCTATGCTGCCACTTGCAGCAAAGCCTAATCCTTAACCCAGTGAGTGAGGACAGGGGTCGAACCTGCATCATCATGGAGACTATATCAGGTCCTTAACCTGCTGAGACCCAACAGGAACTCCTCGTATTTGAATTTTAACTGAGTATTATTTGACCTAAGACTGGAGGATTTCATCTATGTATGATTTTATTCATCTAAATATCCCAAAGCAGAGACTCTACAATAGGAAGCAATGTAGAGAGTAGGTGGTTAATCACTCCTTCATTAACTGGTTACACTCAGCCTAGGAAAGAAGCAGAAGTCTCTGGGTGTTCTTGATCTTCTTTCTGTAGACATCTACTTGTACTGGTATTTTGCAAGACTCCTTCAGGTTCAGGGTGGAGCCTATGGCATTTATACTAAAGGAAGCAGATGAGGAACTTTTAGGCATTTAGGAGTGTGATGTTAGGGATAGAAAATGTGTATGTAGGATGTGGTGTGGTGTGTGTGTATGAGTTTGGCAGAATTGTGAAGGACTAGTCTATTTTTGGTACTTGCCCAAGTACTTACATTTCCCTATCATTACCCTACTTTCCCCAAACTTCCTCTTTCAAGGTCCCAGTATCAGGCAACTTTCACACTAATCCAAGTTCCTATCCCAAGGGTTTTTAAAGATTTCTGGTTTTGACTATGGAAAAAAATTTACAAAGACACACATGCACAATTTTTTTTAAAGTTCATGAACTATTATCTGTACCTGTACAATCTATTTCATACTTTGATATTTTCTATTTTATTTTATTCTTTCATTAAAAAAATGCTGAGCTTCACCCACAAAACTAGTTTTCACAACCCTGTTTTTCATGAAATATTACTTTCATCCCAGGAAAGATATTGAGTATTTATTGTGCTCTACTGTGGTTTTTGATAAGCATTAAGTTTTCACCAATGCTTCAGACTTTAATTTTTTACCCATGAACTTCATAATTAGCCTGGGTTAAGGAAAGAGGTTCTATGTAGAGCCTCAGTTTTCTTCCACCTTGGGAGGGTAGCCTCCTGGACTCAAGGGGGCTGCCCTGCACAGTGTGTGAGACAGACTTGCAGGAGGAGTGGGTGCTCTTCTAAAGCATATAGAAGTCTGATAAGAGTCAATGTACATGAGATACAATAGTTTTTCCAACATTTGAATTCTGAATTATTTTATCATGTAGACATAACATCATAGTAGTTCTTTAAAACATAGTATCAATAGGACTTACCATAACCATTTTAAAAACAATATTCATGGACTTCAAGAATGAAGAAGGGATTGCAGGCTCAAGTTCATGGTTGCCTACTCTCTTTCTAGATGGACAGTGAGACATCATTGACACAGCTGAGACTGGTAAGTAGAGACTTAAGGTGTCTTGGAAAGGGTTAAAGAAAGGCTTCTGGAGAAGGAAGTCAAGAGCTACAATGACAGGGGTCATGGCAATAGCTAAAAATAATGTTGTAACGGAAGTGTCAAGTGAGAAAGCCAAGAATGTGGAGTTCAGGTCTTTACAATGAAAAATAAGTCAAAACAAGAAGATGAAACGTAGTTGAACACTGTTTCTAAACCAGTGCCATATATAAAAAAGAAAGGGGACTCTACTTTGCTAGTGACTCTGATATGTAAAAATGATCAGGTTTTTTTTTCCCCCAACTTCAATTTATTAAGCATCTGTTAAAACTGAAGGGATTTTCCCAAGGACACACAACTGGAATGAAAACCAGTTCTTTCTAATCCCAAAGGCCATGTTCTTTTCACAAAATCCCACTGACCTCCAAAATTATTTCCAATCTAGTAGTTTTGGTGGGGGTTTTTCCTTCCCCCTTTTCTAAAAATATTTAAATTTTTTCTAATGATCATGAATTGCTTTTATAAAGAAAAGCAAAAAAAGCAAATTCAATATACTCTATTTTTTTAAGTACCCACCAGGGAATTAATTCCAGTCTTAGAGGAAACATTCCAACCATCTCAATTTAGTTTGCTAACACTGGTTTATTCTGTCTCTAAATATTTTTTTCAGGTTGGAATGCATTCTGTATTTGAGAAGGTCCTTACTCTAATAACCACCTTCATTTGGGTGTACTGGAACCATCTTTTTAGGCTCAATTTCATTTTCTCTCTTCTCCTCATAGGCAAAACACAGCTGAACTTTCTAACTCTTTTTTTTTTTTTTTCCAAATTAAAATAAATTCCCCAGTGGAAGGAAGAAAGTGACTAGAGCGAAAAGCTCTCATTACTGAGGGTGAAGAGGAATCAATATAGCAGTGACTGAAGAGTTCTGATCTTTGAAATCCTATATCTATAAGGCAGATTTCTCTTTGTAATAAAAGGGTGCTATAATAAAGTAGATCCGAGTTAGTTCAGGAAGAAGGCTACAAAAACAGAGAAGTTAGGCTTGACCTCAAAATTTACCTTCTTCACAATTTTAACTGGCTTCAGTTCTGGGCCATTCTCATTGCTATCATCTTCACATGTGAATTGAACAATCATGACTTCATGCAAGTCATGCATGAAGATGACACTTTCTTGGATTCTCTAACACCCTCTGAGACAAACTCATATGTATGAATACACAGGAGGAAAAGGAAGCAAATGTGCCTTAACCAAACTGGTACATGTAAGCATGATAGTTTGTTCAAATGAAACCACCACCTTCTAACCAGTCCCTGCCCAACCCTGCCCCGTGGCCACTTCTCCTCCAATGTTGTCTGAACTTCTAGATTGCTTGTTTAAAAAGTTTTTATTCTGTATGTATTAGTGTGGCCCTCAAGATACAGTGGGGAGAGAAGTACAAATAGTCTTATTCCAATCATTTGCTAGATGATTTTTGGCATCATGAAGGGATGAGCAAAAGAGATCATCCCTTGTGGCCCAAGACTTAACTGGTTTCCCCACAGACAAAAGAGACTGAAAGCCAAGGCCCCAGACAGGTCTAAGAAGTAGATCGTTTATGGACTGAATAACAAAATGTGAGGGCACAAAGCATCTGGAAAGTGTTCCAAGAAAACCAAGCATTTGAAAACATGTATTGCCAAATGTTATTAAGCAAATATCAGAGCTGCAGTTCCACATGCATAAGAAATGCTGCCGTGGCTTCAAGTATAAGGAGAATAGCTGGAATGCATCCTAGAAGGGAAAAGTAGTCAGGGTCTGGGTAAGTCTACCATACTCTTGTGACCTTCCTTGGCCATAAACAATCCTAAGTAAAGAAATCTCCAAATGACAACGTGGAAGCCTTCAGCATTTATGAGACAGGCTAAGGAAGAATTACGAGAGAGACTGGGAAGGGCATAAAGAGACTTACTTTGGGGGGAAGAAATGCATTGCATAGAAGGAGTAAAAACTACAGGGCACCTTCTCATCTGATGTAATGCCAAACAGGAGTTCCCACAGATAATTATTCTGAAGATATAATCATGTAGTGAATTTGTGCCCTTAGACCAATGCAATGAACAAATAAAAGCATGCATGAGGATCACAAGAATTCCGGTCATGACAACAGCAGGAAGGATCATCCAGGACGGCATGATCCTCTTATGCCTGCAAATGCAATTTTAAATTGGAATCTGAATGAAGATCTTTCTTGTGGGCACATCTATCCTGATTCCTCTCTGAAATACCTGGCCCTGACTGGCTGCTTTGGCAAGGTGGGCCTTGAATCAGAACAAACCTTTACTTAATTCAAAAGCTTCTCTCATTCATAATCAATTAATCTCTGTTTCTCTCTTTCTCCCCTTGGTGTGCTCAAACCAAGAAGTCTTGGGCTCTGATCTCAGTTGTATCCCAGAATGGTGGTAAGACATACCACTCTGCTCAAGCCTTGCTTTTAAGCTTTACCCTTTCAGAATTATAGGAAGTTAAACCTTTTCTAATGTTTCTTGAAAAACTGAGGAACATGCATCCATAAAAGTAAAAACTTTATTTATACCTTGATGGTTATTTCTTCTTTTCTGTTTACACAGTCTTTCAGAAGTTGTTACATTAAGAAAACATTGAAGATGAATATTTTCTCAGGTCAGTCTCCCAAAGCAACAAAAATAAAAGCAAAAATAAACCCATGGGACCTAATCAAACTGAAAAGCTTTTGCACAGCAAAGGAAACCCAAGAGAAAACAAAAAGACAACTTTCAGAATGGGAGAAAATAGTTTCAAATGATGCAACCAACAAGGGCTTAATCTCTAGAATATATAAGCAACTTATACAACTCAACAGCAAAAAAGCCAAAAACCCAATGGAAAAATGGGCAAAAGACCTTAAGAGACATTTCTCCAAAGAAGATATGCAGATGGCCAACAAGCACATGAAAAAATGCTCAACATCACTGATTATTTCAGAAGTGCAGATCAAAACTACTATAAGGTACAACCTCACACCAGTCAGAATGGCCATCATTAATAAGTCCACAGATAACAAGTGCTGGAGGGGTCGTGGAGAAAAGGGAACCCTCCTGCACTGTTGGTGGGAATGTAAACTGCTACAGCCACTATGGAGAACAGTTTGGAGATTCCTTAGAAATCTATACCTAGAACTACCATATGACCCCACAATCCCACTCTTGGGCATATATCTGGACAAAACTCTACTTAAAAGAGACACATGCACCCGCATGTTCACTGCAGCACTATTCACAATAGCCAGGACATGGAAATAACCCAAATGTCCATCAACAGATGATTGGATTCGGAAGATGTGGTATATATACACAATGGAATACTACTCAGCCATAAAAAAGAATGACCTAATGCCATTTGCAGCAACATGGATGGAACTAGAGACTCTCGTACTGAGTGAAATGAGTCAGAATGACAAAGGCAAATACCATGTGATATCACTTATAACAGGAATCTAATATCCAGCACAAATGAACATCTCCTCAGAAAAGAATATCATGGACTTGGAGAAAAGACTTGTGGCTGCCTGATGGGAGGGGGAGGGAGTGGGAGGGATAGGGAGCTTGGGCTTATCAGACACAACTTAGAATAGATTTACAAGGAGATCCTGCTGAGTAGCATTGAGAACTATGTCTAGATACTCATATTGCAACAGAACAAAGGGTAGGGGAAAAAATGTAATTGTAATGTATACATGTAAGGATAACTTGATCCCCTTGCTGTACAGTGGGAAAATTAAAAAAAAAAAAAAAAGAAAAAGAAAACACTGAACAGAATCTGCTTATAAAACTGTAGTTTTGCAGAGCTGAGGGTTCATAATAATAGGAAGAAAAATAACCAAATACAACATCTGAGGTAACAGAATGAAATATGGAATGGAATTAAAAGCATTAGGGGAGTTCCTGTCGTGGCGCAGTGGTTAACGAATCCGACTAGGAACCATGAGGTTGCGGGTTCGGTCCCTGCCCTTGCTCAGTGGGTTAAGGATCCAGCGTTGCCGTGAGCTGTGCTGTAGGTTGCAGACGCGGCTCGGATCCCGCGTTGCTGTGGCTCTGGCGTAGGCCGGTGGCTACAGCTCCGATTAGATCCCTACCCTGGGAACCTCCATATGCCGTGGGAGCAGCCCAAGAAATAGCAACAACAACAACAAAAAAGACAAAAGACAAAAAAAAAAGCATTAGGCACTTCCTTATTTTTAGACAAAATTCATTCAGTGACCTTGATTCTCATAAATTCTTGTGGTTCAGGGTCTTGGCTTAGTGGATTAATCACGAAATCAGTATTGACAGATGTTAGTGAGATGGGGCAGACTCTTAATTAGGGAAGGATGTACAATATAGAGCTCTATATTCAACTGGTCCTTGTTTTTAGGAGTTCCTTAGCTTCATGAGAAAAAAAGATTGAAAGTAGTAATTTTTCTACAGAGCTCATTTTTTGAAAATGAATCCAAAGAATCATTGGATTCTTCAAAAGTCTTCAGAAATAATGCCTTTTGGGAATTATTTAGGATGTTAATTTACTTGATACAGTGAAAAGATTTTTGGGGGAAGGGGTTTGTGCTCCACACTTCCTTAAGAGTGTTTGGCTACAGGAATCAACCAAAATTCCAAGGAACAAAAACCAAGCAGGAGGCATCACTCTCCCAGACTTCAGGCAATATTACAAAGCCACAGTCATCAAGACAGTGTGGTACTGGTACCAAAACAGACAGACAGACCAATGGAACAGAATAGAGAAACCAGCAGTAAACCCAGACACCTTTGGTTAATTAATCTTTGACAAAGGAGGCAAGAACATAAAATGGGAATAAGATAGTCTTTTCAGGAAGTATTGCTGGGAAACCTGTACAGCTGCACGCAAATCAATGAAACTAGAACACACTCTCACACCAGGCACAAAAATAAACGCAAAATCACTTAAAGATTTAAATGTAAGACAAGACACCATCAAACTCCTGGAAGAGAACACAGGGAAAACATTCTCTGACATCAACCTTATAAATATTTTCTCAGGTCAGTCTCCCAAAGCAACAAAAATAAAAGCAAAAATAAACCAATAAAAGCAAAAATAAACCAATGCAAAGGCTTGTAAGCAAACTTACAAGCCTTTGCATAGCAAAGGAAACCAAAAAGAAACCAAAAAGACAAGTTACAGAATGTGAGAAAATAGTTTCAAGTGATGCAATGGACAAGGGCTTAATCTCTGGGATATACAAGCAACTTATACAACTCAACAGCAAAAAAGCCAAAAACCCAATGGAAAAATGGGCAAAAGACCTTAAGAGACATTTCTCCAAAGAAGATATGCAGATGGCCAACAAGCACATGAAAAAATGCTCAACATCTGATTATTAGAGAAATGCAAATCAAAACTACCATGAGATACCACCTCACACCAGTCAGAATGGCCATCATTAACAAGTCCACAAATAACAAATGCTGGAGGGGGTGTGGAGAAAAGGGAACCCTCCTGCACTCTTGGTGGAAATGTGAGCTGGTACAACCACTACAGAAAGCAGTATGAAGGTACCTTAGAAATCTATACACAGAACTACCATATGACCCAGCAATCCCACTCTTGGGCATATATCTGGACAAAACTTTCCTTAAAAGAGACACATGCACCTGCATGTTCATTGCAGCACTATTCACAGTAGCCAAGACATGGAAACAACCCAAATGTCCATCGATGGATGATTGGATTAGGAAGGTGTGGTGTATACCACAATGGAATACCACTCAGCCAAAAAAAGAACGAAATCATGCCATTTGCAGCAACATGGATGGAACTAGAGACTCTCATCCTGAGTGAAGTAAGTCATAAAGAGAAAGACAAATACCATATGATGTCACTTATATCTGGAATCTAATATAGGGCACGAATGAACCTTTCCACAGAAAAGAAAATCATGGACTTGGAGAATAGACTTGTGGTTGGCAAGGGGGAGAGGGAGGGAGTGGGGTGTATTGGAAGCTTGGGGTTAATAGATGCAGATTATTGCCTTTGGAATGGATTAGCAATGAAATCCTGCTGTGTAGTGCTGGGAATTATGTCTAGTCACTTATGATTGAGCATGATAATGTGAAAAAATAGAATGTATACATGTATGTGTAACTGGGTCACCATGCTGTAGAGTAGAAAAAAAATGTATTGGGGAAATAACAAAAAAAAAAAAGTTCTGATAAAGACCACAAAAAGTATTTTCAAAGGGTCAAGTCTGACATGTCTTAACCCTTCTAATTTCCTGTAAGGTCATCTCTCTGTGACATTACTCTGAGTCTACCCCAAAGGCAAAAGAAATGATAGCATTTCCTTTAACTCTGAGTGGGATTTTAGGAGAGAGGTTTTTGTTGCTGTTAAAGCTATTTACATATGCCAAGTACATCTCTAAGAGGTGATGGCATGATGTCTGCTGCTTTACTTGCATGCCACCAGTGTCCTGGATTGTCTACTTGTATACCTATTAGTACATTACAGTTAGGTGAGCAGTGGGAAGTTGTTTTTAAGTCACCAACTCCCCTCTGAATTATTTTCATATAGCAAAAGCTCAGAAGCATATTATTGCTTAGATTATTTGTAGATTCTGGTATTCCACTCAGCTCCAGCCTGCAGCAAGCTGAAAATGACTCAAATAAATCCAGAGGAGTAGGACTCGGGATCTGTAGTGGGGTGAAAGATGCCCACTCCCCAAAAAAGATATGCCCATATCTCTATCCCTAGAGCCTATGAATAGGACTTTATTTGGAAAAAGGATCTTTGCAGATGTAATTAAGGGTTTTGAGATTATATCATCCTGGATTATCCAAGTGGGCTCCAAATCCAATAACAAGTGTCTTCGGAGAAACACAGAAGACAGGCATGCACAGTGGTCAAGGAGACATGAAGATAGAGGCAGAGGTTGGAGTGGTGCATCTACAAGTCAGGGACATTAATAATTGCAGCTGGCAACAAATATCTAGAAGAAAGACATGGAACTGACTCTCCCTCAAAGTCTCTGGAAGGAATCAATGCTGTGAACACTTTGATTTTGGACTTCTAGCCTCCAGTATTGCAAGAGAATGAAGTCTATTGCTTTAAGCCACCGAGTTTGTGATAATTTTTTTATGACAGCAGCAGGAAATGAACACATAATCTCCAGAGAAAGTGAAGTACTTATTTTTCAAATGTGGAACAACCCTGTTGAGCTGACTGTTCCCATTCTACAGTATGGATAAGTAAAAAGGCCAAATGTAGAAGGCCACATTGTCTCACCTCCAGTGCTGTACTCCACTGAAAATTCACTCAATGAGGACCTCCTGTTTCTGAGTACTGGTCCAGTTTCACCTTGGGCAAGTCTCTCTTTCTGCCTGACTTCAACTTTCTTGTTAAAAAAATGGAGTCACTCTTGTTCCACTCCATATACCTCACAGAAGCATATGAAACAGGATGGAGGAGCATGAGTTGGTAAAAGGGGTGTATGTGAGAGGGAATAATCAGGGCAGCACAATTTGAAGCCTGGCTAGCAAAGCACTGAATGGTCAAAGACATCTAGATAAAGTGGTAGCCTTCCACCAGGGGCTTGAAACTCCTAGATAATTTTGGAGAAGGGGCACTTACTCATTTATTTTCCAGACAGACCCAAGTAAAAGCTCATATACCACTGCACTTATATGAGGAATTAACAGTCTTCAGCTGACGATACAGCTGTGTCAGCTAGAGTGCCTGCAGCTGAATCAATATAAACTGCAACCTAGAATACTGTAATTGTCTACTCTGAAAGAACATCAGTCCCAAGAGAGGCCACCTGGGGCCTTGCGCTCTCACACGGAAGGTTAGAACTTTCACTTGGGCCCTATGAATTGAGCCATCCTTGCTGTTCCACAGCCAGCTTGTGCCCAAGCAGCTATTGTGTGAAGTGATAGGGATGCTGCAGAGCCTTCCCTTACTAATCCTAAAGGTTGGGGTGTAGGAGCACCCAGGAGCCAGATGGTTCTGAGTCCCTGCGAGAAGCCCATTCCAGCCCTTGTCCCAGGGCCAGGGAGTTATGAAAGTGCACTAAACATTTCCCTGATCACCCAGTTTGTGGCAATCTGTTAACACAACTTAGGTTTCTGAAAGATACACTCCACAGAACATTCACTGCAAATGAACAGAGGTCTGTGAAGCAGGCAAAGCTTATCCCATACAGCCCCTCCCAGCACAGGATCTAGCTTCTGATAATCCAGGTAGAATCCAGGCTCTGCCTTTATTCACTGTGGGACATAACTTTTCTCAGTTTCAGTTTCCTCATTTGTAAAATAATACCATCTAACACAGGGTATTGTTGTAAACATTAAATCCAATAATACAAATGAGAGCCTTAGTACTGGAAGGCGTAAGGGCATGGTAAATACTTGAAAAAGTTAGCTTTAAAAAAACTAACAAACACAAAAGGGCCCGAGTTCTGTGTCTTTTTTTTTTTCCCCTTTCCTTTTTTGGTGTCTCACTACAGAGCTCACTGTCTTAAACCTTTCAACACACACATTTCTGATATCCCCAGACTTATTTCCCCTAACAACACTGCATACCCAGACAAAGAAATAAAATACCCTTCCCTTTTTTATTTCCTTTGAAGGGGATATTGTTAAGGCCATTCCTTCATCTCTTTGACACTCATCCTTCCTCTACATGCTGACTTTTTCTTACTGTAAGACCATGTTCAACCTGTCAGGAGGGACAGACCAAGAATGCCAGGGAGTTAATGACCCTGGGAATAGCTCTGGGCTACTAGTAGGAGATAGTGTGTAATGTTAATGGTCTAAATGCTCCAGTAAAAAGGCAGAAATAGACAGAATGGCTTTTAAAAAGAACAGGAGTTCCCGTTGTGGCGCAGCGGAGACGGGTCTGACTAGGAACCAGGGGGTTGTGGATTCGATCTCTGGCCTCACTCAGTGGGTTAAGGATCCGATGTTGCCATGAGCTGTGGTGTAGGTCGCCAACATGGCTCGGATCTGGCATTGCTGTGGCTGTGGTGTAGACTGGCAGCAACAGCTCCGATTAGACCCCTAGCCTGGGAACTTCCATATACCTGAAGTGTGGCAAAAAACAAAAACAAAAAATTAAAAACATTTTTTCTTTAAAAGAAAGCAAAGAGGCAAGCCATCAGATTGGATAAAATGTTTGCAACACATACATTTAATGAAGAACAGATTTTGCCTCCCCAAATGTGCCTTTGTGACATACTGATTATTTTAAGCTGTTGTTTTTTTTTTTTTTAAAGAAATGAAAGACACAAGTGAAACTGAAAACTGAGAAGTCACCCTTTCCAAAGAAACATTTACATTTATCAAGGTGTTTCCCTCCCCCTATCAAGAAGAAATCTAAATCTCTAGAAAGTTTTATCAATGAAGAAGACATGAATTTAAGTCTTACTTTTGTTGTGCTTTTCCTGATAACCTCCCAGAACCGACCCCTCACTCCAAAATCTTCTGTCTTTAGATGAAGCTGGTATTTACAGTGATGACTCTGACCACTTTGGAGAGTTACTCAGTTATCCTGGGTTTCTCCCTTATATATATAGAAAGTATACCTATTAAATTTTTGTTTGCTTTTCTATTAATCTATTTTATATTAATTATTAAATCAGCCAAAGAACCTGGAAGGGAAGAAAACTTTTCTACCCCATACTTGCAAAGGACTTGTTTCCAAAATACATAATCTTAGTTATTTTTACAATACTTTTGACACAAAATGTGTGAATTTTTTTCCACACCAATAACCAGTTCTCCAACTCTCTGGACACCAGTTATGTGTCCTAAAATCCAATTCTTATGTAGCTACCCAGAGTTAGTATCATATTTCTCAAGTTTAAGGGCTCAGTCCTACAAAACTGCACTAACTTCCGACATCAGTCACTGCAAATCTAAGGTTGTCACCTGCACTTCTGACCAGCTGGCTCTAATTGGGAGTTCCTACTGTTTGTTTCAAGGAGAATTATGCTCAGAGCTTGAAATTGTCTTTGCCAATATTTTATTTAACACAGATTCATTGTGGGAGCTATAATAATTTCACAACCCAATAACCTTCAGGACGTGTATCTTAGTCAATAAAGAAATAACATACTTCAAACTAATAAGAGCTTAATCACATCATTTTTCTAAAACTGCACAGAACCCTGGGGCCCTCCTGGGTACAGAACCTTTCTGTGTTCCCCGTTTCTTGTTTGTAGGAAATAGGCTTCATTCAGCCTCCTTGATCTCCTCTGAGTTCCAAAGGCAGCTTCAAACAGTTGTTTATCAGGGAAGGGAAGAAACAGAGAAACAAAGGAGGAATGGTCAGGAAACAAGTGTAGCAATGGCCACGGTCCTGGTTTCTCCTCAAGGAATATACATAGCAATATCCTTGAGTTCTCTGTAGGAACTAAGGCCCCTCATCTAGGTGAAAGATGGTAACATTAGACTGAGCACAGGATTCCTGGAATGCCACCCTGTTACCTCATCACCACCAGTCAGGAGGTAGTCTGGACACAGTGGAAGATAACAAAGACTCTGATTCCCTTCCCAAATGATTCTCCCTTTAAAGACTTTCTTGAGCAAGCAGAATGTTCACAGTTGGTGTTTAGATATGGGTCTGCCTTTTCCCTAGGTTGCTGGCCTCCTGAATAAAGTAATCTTTCCTTTCCAACCAACACTTGTTTCTCAAGTATTGGCTTTTGAACAGTGAGCGGCCAAAGCTGAGTTGAGTAAAATTCAGGCAAGGTGGGGATGAAAGGAGCAAAGACCTAATTTTGTTGAGGTGTATCCTTCTATGAATTGGTTCTCCAAGAGCTGGCTTAGCCAACCAAGAGCTGAAGTCCAGCTACCTACACAAGAGCAAAAGTCCCGTATTGTGTCAACTGATGAAAAATGTACAACCTAAAAGCTGCAAGTTAATTTTTTTAACTTGAAGTATAATTGATTTATATTGTGTTAGTTACAGATGTATGTCAAAGTGATTCAGTTATATTTTTTCAGACTATATCCCATTATAGTTATTACAAGACACTGAACATAGTTCCCCGAGCCATACAGTAAACCCTTGCCTCTCAATTTTATGTATAGTAATTTGTATCTGTTAATCCCATACTCCTAATCTGTCCCTCCTTCCCTCCCTCCTTCCTTCCCTCCCCCCCCCCTTCCTTTTGGTAACAATAAATTTGTTTTCTATGTCTGTGAGTCTGCTTCTGTTTTGTATATAGGTTCATTTGTATTATATTTTAGACTCCACATATGAGTGATATAGCATTTGTCTTTGATTTACTTCAATATTATCTAGGTTCATCCATGTTGCTGCAAGTACTCTTTTTTTATAGTATTCTCTTATTTAAGCAATATTTTATTCTTTTTATGACTAATATTCTTGTGTGTATATATGTGCCACATTTTCTTAAACCAATTATCTGAAGCTAGGCAGCTGAGTTGCTCCCATGTCTAGGTTACTGTAAACAGTGCTGCTGTGACCACTGGGGTGCATGAATCTTTTCAAGTAGGAGTTTTCACTTTTTCTGGGAACCAGGAGTGGGATTTCTGGATCATATGGTAGTTAGTTCTATTTTTAGTTTCTTAAGGAAACTTCATACAATTTTCCATAGGGGCTGCACCAATTTACCTTCCCAACAATAGTGTAGGAGGGTTGGCTCCCTTTTCTCCACACCCTCTCCAGCATTTATTATTTGTAGACTTTTTGATGACAGTCATTCTGACTGCTATGAGGGGAGACCTCATTGTGGTATTGATTTGCACTTTTCTAATAATTAGCAATGTTGACTGTTTTTTCACGTGCCTGGTGGACATCTGTATATCTTTGGAAACATGTCTATTTAGATCATCTGTCCTTTTTTTTATTGGATTTTTTGGTTTTTTGCAAATTGAGTTGCATGAGCTGTTTGCATATTTTGGATATTAACCCTTTGTCAGTTGCTTCATTTGCGAATATTTTTTCCAATTCCACGGGTTGTCTTTTCATTTTGTTGAAGGTTACCTTTGCTGTGCAAAAGCTTCTAAGTTTAATTAGGCCCCATTTGTTTATTTTGGCTTTTATTTCTTCTGCCTTGGGGACTGCTCTAAGAAAATATTGCTTAATTTTTGTCAGAGAACGTTTTGCCTATATTCTCTTCAAGGAGTTATAGGATGTCATGTTTTATATGTTGGTCTTTAAAACATTTTTAGTTTATTTTTGTATATGGTGTCAGTGAGTGTTCTAATTTCATTGTCTTACATGTAGATTTCCAGCTTTTCCAATACCACTTGTTGAAAAAACTATCTTTTTCCCATTGTATATTCTTGTCTCCTTTGACCATAGGTACATAGGTTTATCTGTTTCTTCTTGACTCAGTCTTGGCAGGCTGTATATTTCCAAAAATCTTCCATTCCTTCCAGGTTGTCAAATGTATTGGCATATGACTGTTCATAGAATTGTCTTATGATTTTTTGTAGATCTCTGGTATTGATAGTTATTTCTTCACCTTTATTTCTTATTTTGCGTATTTCGGTCCTCTCTCTTTTCTTCTTGGTGAGACTGGTTAGAGGTTTATTGATTTTGTCTATCTTTTAAGAAAACAAGTTCTTAGTTGTATTGATGTTTTCTAATATGTTTTTGGTTTCTATTTTATTTTCTCTCTAATCTTTATTATTTATTTTCTTCTGCTAGTTTTAGGCTTTGTTTCCTCTTATTTTTCAAATTGTTTTAGGTGGTAGGTTTGGTTTCCTCCAAAGATTTTTCTTATTTCTTTAGTAAGGCCTCTATTACTATGAACTTCCCTCTTAGAACTGCTTTTGCTGTTTCCCATATATTTTGTAAGGTTGTATTTTCCTTTCATTGTTGACCCATATTGCTTTTTTTTTTTTTTAAAGTAGCATGTTGTTTAGCCTCCATGTGTTTGTTCTATTCCTATTTTTCTTTTTGTGGTTGATTTCTAGTTTTTGGATATTGCGGTGAGAAAAAAGTTCTTGAAATAATTTCCATCCTCTTAAATTGAGACTTTTTTGTGACCTAGTATGTAGTTTGTTCTAGAAAATGTTCCATGAGTAATTGAAAAGAATTATATCCTGGTGGGTTTTTTTTTTTAACATAGTATCCTATAGATATTAAGTTTAACTTGTCCATTGTGTTAAGAACTCCGTGTCACTTTACTGATTTTCTTTCTGTATGCCCTGTTTGTTGATGTCAACGAGATGTTAAAGTTTCCTATATTATTATATAATGGTCAATTTCTCCCCTATGTCTGTTAGTATTTCTTTTATGTATTTAGGTGCTCCTATATCAGGTGCATATATGTTAATGTGTGTCATATCCCTCCTTGTATTGATCCCTTTATCATTATATAATGCCTTTGTCTTTCTTTATGGCCTTTGTTTTAAAGTCTCTTTTGTCTGATATGAGCATTGCTCCCTCTATTTTCTTTATGTTTTCATTTACATAAAATATATTTTTTCATTCCCTCACTTTCACTCTGGGTGTATCTTTCGCCCTGAAGTGAGTCTCTTGTAGGCAGAACATTGCAAGTTGTTTGTCCTTTTAATGCACTCTGCCACTCTATGTCTTTTGATCAGAGCATTTAGTCTATTGCCATTTAAAGTAATTATTGATGGATATGTAATTATTGACATTTTAATCCTTATTTTCCAGTTGTTTTTGTAGTTCTTCCTGTTTCTTTTCTTTTTGGTCTTCCTTTTGAGAATGATGATTTTCTTAAACTGATATTCATTTTCAGGTTCAAAGACATTCTAAAGGATTTACATTTTTATACTCTTCTCCCTCATATTTTGTGATATTTATGTCCTATTTCTATCTTCATGTTTATCCTATTTTTATTAACTGTATTTATGATCACTTTTACATTTTTTTTACTTTTACTTGTTTATTTAAGGAATCTTCAATCCTTACTATATGTTTGCATTTTCTATTGTGATTTTTACTTTCCTATAGATTTTTGCTTCTTTTCTATTTAGAAAAAAAAACAAAAAAACAAAACCTGTATTTCTTTTAGGATAGAGTTAGCATGTTGAATTCTTTTTAGTTTTTGCTTATATGAGGAATTCTTTCTCTCTCCTTCTAATCTAAATGATATGATCTTGATGGATAGAGTATTCTAGGTTACATGCTTTTCCTTTTCAGGACTTTGAATATATCATGTCATTCCTTTCTGGCATACAAATTTCTGCAGAGAAATCAGCTGAGAGCCTTGGGGGGGTTTCCTTGCAATTGATTCTGTTTTCCTCTTGCTGTCTTTAGCATCTTCTCTTTATTGTTAACTTTGCAATCTTAAATCATAATATGCCTTTTTGTGGATCTGATTGGGTTTATCCTATTTAGGGCCTTCTGTGCTTCCTGTACCAGGATATCTGTTTTCTTCTATAGATCTGAGAAGTCCTCAGTCATAATTTCTTCAAGTATGTTTTTGATTCCTTCTTTTATCTGCTTCTGGAACCCCTATTATGCATAGGTGGACATGCTTTATATTACCCCATAGATCTTGTAAGATCGTTTTTTCTTGCATTTTTTTCTGTCTGCTATTCTGAGTGATTTCAACTATTCTATCTTCCAGATCACTTGTTTTTCTGTGTCATTTAGTTTGTTAGTCATTGTTTCTAAATGTTTTTATCTCAGCAATTGTTTTTTAAATTCATTTTCATAGTTTTTAATTCCTTGTTACAGTGATCTGCATTTCCATCAATAATCTTCCTTAATTCCTTCAGCATTTTTATTACCTTTTTGAATCCAAATTAGTAGACTGGTAAGGTCTGTTTCATTAATTTTTCTTTCAGAGGATTTCTCTTATTCTTTTAATTGAGTGTAGTTTCTATGCCTTTTCATTTTGCTTAAATTTCTCTGTTTCTATGACTTTAAGAAAAAGAGTTAACTACTATAGTCTTGAAGGGGTGTTGTATGTGGGAGCATCCCTGTGTAGATTGTGTGTGTCCAGTATTTTTGGTATGAGGGCCGGTTTCATTATGAATGCCAAGCAGAGTGTGCTGACAGTTATCCCCTTTGATAGGGTGTGTGGTTTTTGTTGGGGCGTTTAAAGTCTGTGCAGAATGTGAGGTGCGACTTACTCTCTACTCCCTGTTTCTGCACTGTCAGGGGTGGAGTCTGTTTTCTGATTGTTAGTATAGAAGCTCTGGGGGTCAGGTTTGATCAGGCTCCACTCCCCATGACTGCAAGCCCTGCCCCAAAAGAGGTGATTGCTGAAGAAAGTGAGACCCATGGGGCACGGAGGACCTATCCACTACCTGTGTAGGCATCTGCAGTTCTGCTCAGAAGCAACCCAAGGTCATGTCCTTTTCTTTGTTTTGTTTGTCACAGACCTAGTGCAAGTATGTGGTGCAGAGTAGGCTGGGGTTGTGCATCAGGGCATTGTGGCTGCAAGAATTGAGGTTGCTGTGCTGCTGCTTAAGCTCTGGGTTGCCTCTGTGTCAGACCTCACCCAGGGTCTGCCTGGACCCCAATTCAGTGCTAAGCCTCCACATCCTGTTGTGATGCTGCCTGGTGTGTGCTATGACATTGGGCTTTGCAGCTCCACCTGGATCACTCCTAAGGCCCTCCAGGCTATTTCTGTGTAGCTAGATTGAGTCTTCTCCCAGGGACTTTCTACCAGAGAGTCAGCCAGGACCTAGTTACTGCACATTCTTTCAACCCACTGTGCCATGAATGCACTGATAATGGTCTCTGTGGTTCTTCCTGAACCACATCCCAGGTACTCTGGTCTGTCTTTACACAGCTAGACCAGATCTTTGTCCAGATCTCGTGCTGGGCTGTGGTGTGGAGTGAGCCAGGCCAAGATGTTTGCCCCTTTGGTTTGTGAGGTGTGGTGAGGCAGCAGCTGCAAATGCAAAGCTCTCTCCGCCCTGATTGTTGGCAAGCCAGTGTGCATACACTCCTCACGAGTAGAGTCTAGACTTCTTTGGCCCTTTTATCTGTATCTGCAGATTTCCTAGTAGGCAAGAGAGGTTGTTTCCTCTGCTCGGGATCCCAGAACTGGGGTTCCTAGATTGTGGGTCAGTTTGCTCATTTCTCAGGGTGAGAGTCCTCCCCTCCCTGCATGGACATTCTCTTCTTTCACTGATTCCTTCCAATGCAACCAGGGGCACAGGTTTTTTGTTTTTTTTTGTTTTTTTTTGTTGTTGTTGTTGTTGTTTTTTTTTTTTGATGTCCTACCCAAACAGTTCTTACAGTTTTGGTTGTAAAGGAATTCTTGTTCCAATTTCCAGTTAGTTTTCCATGAGAATTGTTCCTCATGTAGATGTATTTTTTATGTGTTTTGGGGGAGAGGAGAGCTTCACCTATTCCTATTGTGCCATTTTGAGCATGCCCCTCTGCCATGAGTTAAGTTTTATTCAGAGATTTTACTGAGGAATATAGCCTGGGAGAAGCCTCTCACAGAGGTCTAAAAAACTGCTCTGAAGAAGTGAAGGAGCAGACAGGGTATATAGGAGTTTTTGGTTGGAAGAAAAACATGTAATCAAACATCAAAAGATTACTGCTAATCACAAAGAGCAAACGTCTTAAGTTAATGATTTTAGAGCTTTTCTATGTATTGGAAGATGCAATAGTCTGGGCTCACTGAAATTATTCCTTAGATATGCATCATGACTATTTAGGGCCAGTACTGAAAGCACAATATGCTTCTTATTTTTCTCCATCCTGAATTTTCCTCAGGATGCACCCACCATCAATGGGCAGCTGCAGCAGGTAAGAGCTTAATCCTTATAGACCTGGGGTGGGAGGCAACATTCCTTGTCCACAGTTGCTAGAGCACTTTGCTAGGGTACTGCAGCACCAGTGTTGATCAGCAAAATGATCTTCCTGGCCAGGCCAATTTACATTCCCAACAGTACATGAGGATTCCCTTTTCTCCATATCCTTGCCGATGCCTATTATTTGTTGTCTTTTTACAATAGCCATTCTAACAGCTATGAGGTGATGTCTCATTGTGGTTTTGATTTCTATTTCCCTGATGCTTAGTGAGGTTGAACATCTTTTCATCTGTCTGCTGGCCACCTGCATGTCTTCTATGGAGTAATGTCTACTTGGGTTCTATCAAACTAAAAAATTTTAAAGTATTTATTTATTAATTTATTAAAAATAATAACAAACACATTAGCAAACACATTATGTGTTAAACAACACATTTAATTAAGAATATAAATATCTCCCCCCAAAAAATGTATTGGGAGAATGGTATTGTTTTACATCTTTGCATATCTCATGTCTCCTTTAGAATTCAATCTATTTTAAGAGGATGCTTTGGTTGAAACATATAAAAAGGATATAGTCTCTCACAGATGGGTACTTAGAAATAGTTGACCTCGTGAGCCCCCTAAAATAGTCTTGGGAACTTCCAGGACTCATCAACCATCTTTTTGAGATTCTCTTACTTCAAGTTATGACTTCCATATAGCCATTTCGGACTTTACATGCTGACTAAGAGGTAAAGAAGAGTTCACTTATGGGAGGAGTAATTGGCACTGATTACCAGCAGGAGATAGGAGATAGGATTGCTAATATTTAATGTCAAAAGGGAAGAACATATCTGGAACTCAGGAAATCCACTGGGTCACTGGGTCACTTTTTATTGATTTTGTAATGGTAATAATCAAGAACAGAAAATTTAAGCAGTCTCAGTTTAATAAGACCATAGTAATCAAAAGTTCAGACTCCTCAGGAATGAAGGTCTAGGTTATCATACCAAGCCAAACTACTTAACAAGTGGTAGACAATGAAGATGATAATTATCCCTTATAACTTTAAGACCAAGAGTGGCAGGGAAAACTGTATCTTGCCCCACCAACCTTACTGTTGTCTTCTTTCTTTTCTCTGTTGAAGCTCTAATGAATGACTCATCTTGAAGAATCAATGATAAGACTGAGTCAACTAAACATACGGCTCAAGGGGATCTGAATGATGCAGAGTGGCCTGCAGCAGACACAGGTGGAACCTAACCCATGTCCCCTCAGCACTCATCAGTTTCTTACACATTGATGGCTTTCTCCTTTGAGCCCCTGACCCTCAAGCCACTCACCTCCACACAAGTGGAACATTGGAAGTGCTTGGGAGATAATGCCCCTGGAGTATCCCTCAACCAATGATGACAGGAGTTGGTAAATAAATACCCTAGCTCCTCACACCTTAATTGAGGTCACCTAAGAAGATTCTGCGGTCACCCAGTTGCCACATTAGTAAATTGCTCATTATCACAAGCTCTATTACGTTTCTCTTCTCTCTGTTTCACTTCCCCATTGACCTACCTGTGATTCATCTGATATGACCTCAAATAAATAGAATCCAACTCAAGACAAACTCCTACCCACTGAAACTGATCTGACCTTAGTATCATTACATTGGTTATTCCAATACTGATGGACATACATTGTTACATATTCTAGTAAAAGTGTGTACAATGGTTTATATGCTACTCCTTCCACATAATGGTTTAAAGTTACAGCAGCCATAAATGTGAATAAATTAATGTGATGTATAAACAGAAGGCAGTGGGTGGCTGAATGGGGTGACTAAATGGGTGGGGATGATATTTTGGAACAGGAGGGACTTTCTTACTCTGTTGTGGGTGGGAGTGACCTTGGATGGGTCACTTCTTGTGATACTTCTCCTTTTTATTTTTAGTCATCTTACTTCTAATGTGTTAGCATCCTGATTCTGAATATGTTTAGAAATTGTTAGAGTTTACCGAAAAAAAAACAAAATTATTTTCACTAACAGTCTATGTTTGGCATCAGAAATATGTTTTCATTTGTTTCTTCTTGTGACACTCTGTTTTTATAAAGAAATGTATATTTGGATTTCAACTAGAACTCTTTGAAGCCAAGAATAAAACAGATATTCTGTAGTATTATATCTATTATTCTGGGTTAAAAAAAAAGTGTATGTTTGGTTAAGAAATAGAATATGGAAAATGGCTTATAGAATTGTAGTTAAAAGCCAGATTTAAAAGTTTGAAATAATAACTATATATGCATTTGTGAGGAACAGTATTTATATGTTAGTTTCAAGACGACATAATTGATATGCTATCCTTACTACTAGTTTTAGAAAAATTAAAAGTATTCCTAAATAGTTTTTCCCATTTTTATCATGATCATAATAATTTGGGAAATTGGTTTGAATGCAGATTCCCGGGTGCCACACCAGACTTATTGAATCATAATACCTTAAGGCCTAGGAATATGCATTTTATGTAGTCTTCCTCGGTGGTTCCATCTTTTTTTTTTTTTTTTTTTTGGCACATGGAGGTTCCCAGGCTAGGGGTCTTATCAGAGCTGTAGCTGCTGGCCTACACCAGAGCCACAGCAACATGGTATCCAAGACGCATCTGCAACCTACACAACAGCTCACAGCAACACCAGATCCTTAACCCACTGAGCAAGGCCAGGAATCGAACTCGCAACTCATGGTTCCTAGTCGGATTCGTTAACCACTGAGCCACGATGGGAACTCCTTCCTTGGTGATTCTAATGTAGAGGGTTCCTTAGTCAGACTTTGAGAAACACTTCCAGAGATGGGATCTCCTGAACAGAACTTGAATTAAACTCTTACGCTGACAGTTACTGAAAGCCTAAGAAGGAATTCCAAAGGGGCCAGAGTTTACAGTGGTGCTATACATAGTGAGGCCAATAGTGAGGAAGTTAGAAACCTGAGCAGGATCACACATGAAGCTGGATCAGCCTCTGGTAAACAGCTCAGATGTTTTGGATTAGGTCTGCGAACCCAGGCACCAGCTACCTGTAGCACAATTATGTACTTTGAGAGTCAGATGAATTTTACTTATTGATATGTTCTCTGCTCATGTTCTTATTGTTCTCCCTTGACATATAACAAAGTCCTCTTTAAAGTTGTAGCTTGACTGTATTACATCTGGCCTTAAGAGAAAATTCATATATCTCTAAGGTCAAGTGTAGTGGTAGTTACAGTATCTTACTTCCAAGAACTCCATATAGAAGAGTGAGATCCTTGGGAAAGTATCAATTAGTTTCCCGTCTCTGGCTAATCAATGAGAGTTATGGGTTTTACTTTAGTAAAATGTATGTTTCCTTATCAGCTTCTAATAAAGATTTAAAGCCAATTTTCAGCTGTGAATAATAGACAACTCCAGGTAAATTGATTTAAACAATAAGGAAATGAATAAATCTGTAGGCTGATTTAATGATTGAAAAATCTTCAAGCATGAAAGTATTTTCAATCTGCCTTTGTGTCACACCTTTTGCTTCAGCTTAAGATTGGTTTCTCTTGTGTTTATAAGATGGTTGTCATTAGGAATCAAGGTGATACGCTTCTTTTTTCATGTCCAGCAGGAGAGAGTGATAGCATCTTTTCCAATTATGAAATAAAAGTCCTTTCCTTCTGTCTGTGTAAAAGCAGGTCATATATCCCAGCCCTGGACCATAGCTGGGTCAAGAAAGAATACCATGAGCTGATTGTCCCAAGCCTAGATTCTGGAACAATCACCGACAACGGGAATGGAATTACCATTTGTCAATCAGGAAGCACTCACCCATTAACTGGAGATAGGGTCAGATTCCCCTAAGTAATATGGACTGAAAATAAGAGGAGTGGTAGATAACCCAAGAAATATGTGGAATCTATTTGAAGAATATAGAAGAAATGGATACTAGAGAGGCAATCAGTGATCCACTGTACTACATTACAGGGTTTCCACTTAAAGCTTAAAGTCTCAGCTTGGGATTTAAGTTTTTACAATTCAGCCCTCCTAGGTAAAGTTAGAGAAGTTCCTCCCCATGACTCAATGAAGGATCCAGGGAGTTCTTTGGGTTTACAGGGTCCTGGGATAGATATCATGGCAAAATGGTCCATACAGTGTCACTTCAAATAACAAAGAAAAGTTCTGTGCCAATGGTGGCTGTTATTTCCACTGGGAAGTCCACTTACTGTGGTGTTCGTACAGAAATATTCCCCTTGAGGTCCCAGGTACAAATTTGGGGATGAATTTATGTGAATCATAATAATTTATATGAATCATTTATGTGAACCCTTGATGGTAGATGGAGAGAACTATCATTCTTCTCAAATTCAGTACTTTTTTCCAATTACTCATCCTATATTTCAAGATCAGTCTGCCTTTCCCCTTTCCCCACCCTTTCCATCCCATTCTTTCCCAGACAATTCTCCTCATCCAGTGACTTCCATTTTTGCTTGCCTTTTGCCCCCATATTTTAGTACTTTCTAGAGTTCTAGCCCTAGACCTTCTATCAAGCCCAAATTCCTATACTACTTACTTTTCTTTCATGCAATAAGCTTTAATAGCTGTGAAATACAGAGCCCAAATCACTAGCAACTAAGCATTCGTTTCTCTTTCCATGGTAGGAAGGCTTAGTCATTAGACACTTCCTGGGAGGAAGGAGAAATGTTTGCTTTCCTTGTTGGGTGTGCACAATTATGGGAATAGAAGGAGGGAAGAGAAATTTCCCTCTCTTTTAGAATGGGTTGAATCACTCCTTCCAATGCAGAGAAGCAAAGAAAAACAGAAAACAGTGAGTGACATTTCCACATTAAAACAGGTTAAAAATTCATATCCTGCCACATTTGTATTACTATACTTTGTGTCTTGTATCTCTAAGAGTAATCCCTTTTAATTAAGGGAGAAAATTATGGCATCCTGAGAACTTCATGGGTCTTAGCCTCTGTATGCCCTCTGCTTTATGGCATTTATGTGGGCTGTTGGAATTAAAAGTACCATCAGTGATTCCATTATAATCTCCTCTTTTTACACAGTTCCTCTTTTTATTGAGTTATCTGGCCCCTGGTCACCAAATCTGGACAGCCTCAGCTCAGGAGTGCAGTTAACTGTGGAATTTATCACACTGAGCAGCTTGGATACTTTATAGTATGGAAATGAAAAATGAATAAGAAAAAAGCAATTTTTTTGTTTTTTTTGTCTTTTTGCCTTTTCTGGGGCCACTTCCCCAGTATATGGAGGTTCCCAGGCTAGGGGTCTAATCCGAGCCGTAGTCACCAGCCTATGCCAGAGCCACAGCAACATGGGATCCAAGCCACGTCTGCAACCTACACCACAGCTCACGGCAATGCCGGATCCTTAACCCACTGAGCAAGGCCAGGGATCGAACCCGCAACCTCATGGTTCCTAGTTGGATTTGTTAACCACTGCACCACGAAGGCAACTCCAAAAAAGCAGTTTTTTAATTAGAAAAATCCATAGGTACTACAAGGTGCAAATCAGATGATTATGGGAATTAATGATAGAAAAGGAACATTTTGCCACCTGTCAAGGAAACACTTGAATCTTTAGGGGCTGAAATATTTACTTGGTGTATAGAGGCAGAAGCGTTAAGGTTTCAGGTTTGCTTGTCTCTTACCAAGAAGAGAAAAAGAATAAATTCCCTCCCTCCCACATCCAACCAGTTCATTTTAGACCACAGGGTTTATTAATATTCAGTAATATGAATAGGCTTAAATAGATAAAAACAGCCAAGCTATTTCCTTTAGACATAGATTTCTGTAAGCCAAGCTGATTTTTCCCATCGGTGCAAGTGTAATTTTCTCTATCGCCAGAGAAGGATATTTTTCCTACCAGTGATCATCGTGTGGGATGGCCATCACCATCTTCTTTCACTTATTTTGCTTTGTGAAAGGCTGCATCCTTCTGTGCTTCGCCTGTCAGCATCTTTATCTGTCTTTTTCTGTTTCTACTACATTTTTACTTCCGAGTCAAGAAAATATTAAAGCAAATTAAATTTCTTTTTTTTTGTCTCTTTTTTGTTGTTGTTGTTGTTGTTGCTATTTCTTGGGCCGCTCCCACGGCATATAGAGGTTCCCAGGCTAAGGGTCGAATCGGAGCTGTAGCCACCGGCCTACGCCGGAGCCACAGCAACGCAGGATCCGAGCCACGTCTGCAACCTACACCACAGCTCACGGCAACGCCGGATTGTTAACCCACTGAGCAAGGGCAGGGACCAAACCCGCAACCTCATGGTTCCTAGTCGGATTTGTTAACCGCTGCGCCACGACGGGAACTCCTAAATTTCTATGCTACTTAGGGAGATATTCTCCTCTGGTAGAAGATGTAAAAATTTCATCATCATCTGCAATACTGCCATGATCTGCAAAGGACAGAGCCTCAACTTGCTATTTAAATTTAAATCCATTAAAATAAGATAAATTAAACAATTCAGTTCCTCCACATTTCAAGGGCTCAGTAGTAGCCTGTACCTAGTGATTACTGTATTAAATAGCACAAAACATTTTCATCTTTTCAGAAAGTTCTATTGGATAGCACTGCTGGAGATGCCATATAGAAATCTATGTCAAATTCCATTTGGCTGTAACTATTAATTTTAAGCCAGTTTAAGAGTTCTAACTGAGCATAACTAAAAGGATTTTTTGTTGTCATTTTGGTTTTGTTTTCCAAACATCTCATGATTTTTCAATCTGTGAAAAACAAACTCTTGGGCAGACAACTAGAGAGTGATGATCCAAAAGTTAGACAGTCCTGGGTCTAGTTCAGCTGCCATCGTCATCAGCTATATGGCCTCCCTCAATCTCCCTCAATCTTTATAGGTTCTTTCCTATAAAATGGAGGCAGTTGTGTTGCCTGCTCTGCTATTTTCATCGTCAATAGGCAGGAATTGTGTTGTATTTATTTTTATATCCACAAAACTTAAAACCATTACTGGTACATAGCACGTGCTCAATAAATGTTCTTTAGCTAAACAGTGAGAAAATGCACATAGATCCTCTTTGTAACTTTAATATGTTCTTCAATCTATCAGTACATAACTAGACGGAGGATTTTATTTATCAAAATTTGAGGGAAGGTACCCTTGGTGATATGAAACTTGGGGAGAAGAAAAATGCCTCAAAAGGATTTTTAGAAAGTTTTAAGGAAATTAAAACAAAGATCTAGTAAATACTTGAAAGCTTTCTGAATCAGAGTGATGTGGTTTAAATGTCTTGGTTGCACTTGATTTCAAAGCAAGAACAACCAGCCCTCATTTTACATGGGTTATAATCATATGAGAGATTAAATATAGATCATGTAAATTACTTTCCTAGGAAGTTTTAAGGCATAATCTTCTTCTCTTATTCTTTGTTCCCCACAACTCTCACTACCTTAAAGTCTGTATTTCAGCCATAGTTTCAGGAGAGCTTGAAAAGAGTACAATAACTCCCTATCCTGTAGAAGCTGAACTCCCTATCCTGTAGAACAGCCACACCTGTTAATGAACACTCACAGAGCAAAGTGCTGCAGGCCACTGACCAACATACATGAGAGTCAGATATCTGTTAAGCAGCTTCTAAATTAGTGGAAACAAGCCAGCCAAATGCATTTGCAGTAGAATTCCAACTGAAGGAACACAGAAGTCAGGCTGTGTTGGTAGTTTGGAAGAAGGCTGAGCTACCCTGGGAAGACTCTCTGGAAAGAAGGAATGAATGTTCAAAACAAATTAGCACCCTGACAGATGGAGAATGGGTTTGAGGATCTTAGTGGTTAGAAGACTATGAGGATTATATTATTCCTTGCTTTTCTCTGTAAAGCAAGAGCCAAGATGTGCTAAGCTCCAAGGGTGAGCTGGCCAGGCACATGGCCCAGTCTTAACTCTATTTTTACTTCATAGAAGATAAAATATGCCCTCTGCATTCCCTCAGCACAGAAGAAGCTGGTTCAGTGCACTGCCACTCACTACATCTACCTTTACTTAGGTGGTTCCACATATATTCATCTTAATTAGGTCATACGTGGTAAACATACTGTCAGTTGTATGTTTTGTAAGATAGAATCTGTGACTCAACATCCCACAAGATGTGACTGAAGTGGTAAAATGACCCAACTGTTTCTTTGCAAAGTCTGTCTTCTATATCTTATCTTCTACTTTTTTTAATTATATAGGAGCAGTGCAAGTGTGGGGAGGCCTAAGGAGGTCTTCTCTTTTTATCTAGTATTACTTTTATCTGTTATTGCTGATATTCTCAAAATGAAGGTGAAAAATATACTCTCTGAATGTTTATTTGATACAGATCCAATTCTGTTAAGTTCAATTTAAATAACAAGTTAATATCATTTCAAATCCCTTTCTTGTAACTTTATGTTTTTGTTTCAGGATGATGATTCCAGATCTGAGTTCCATCGAGCTGTTAGACGCTCTTTTATACCGAGATGGCAGAACTGCAAGCTTGCTTATTTCTATGCTAGAACATACTTCCTCTTTAAAATGCATGGAAGTCTGAGTCCCTTTGACCTAATGGTGGCCATGGTCACCATGAGTGTCAGTCTCAAATCCTGGATGTTACCTTACCCTTCCTTCCCAAAACACAGCTCATCCTGAGACTATACAATCCAAGGCAAGGACACTGGAGGGACAGGAGTCTGGAGGTCTGGGTTCTAGTTGCCAGTAACTAGCACATGCCCATGTAAGCCTTTACCCCCTCTGTTCTCCTCAACTGCAAAATGATTGACTAGGTTATCAATTACACATACATTCTCATTCTTTTATAAGTTACTGAAGATACTGAGTATAGTTCCCTGGGCTATATAGTAGGTCCTTGTTGGTTTTATATTTATAGTAGTGCGTATATTTTACTTTCAGCCTATTAATTTATCCCTCTCCCTGTTCCCAAAAAGTAACTCTGTTTGTTTCTATGTCTGAGTCTATTTCTGTTTTGTAAATAAATTCATCTGTATCTTTTTTTCACATATAAGCAATATCATTATTTGTCTCTGTATGGCTTACTTCACTTAATGTAATAATCTCTAGGTCCATCCATGTTGTTATAAATGGCATTGTTCCATTCTTTTTTACGGCTGAGTAGTATTCCATTGTGCACGTACATGCGCATGCACACACACACACACACCCATCCTCTTTATCCATTCATCTGTCAATGGACAATTAGGTCACCTCTATGTCTTAGCTTCTGTACATAGTGCTGCTATGAACATTGTGGTTCATGCATATTTTCAAATTACGTTTTTCTCTGAATAGATGCCAAGGAGTGGGATTGCAGGATCATATGGTAGCTCTATTTTTAGTTTTTTAAGGAATTTACACTGTTCTCCATAGAGGTACCAATTTACAGTTCCCCCAACAATGTAGGAGAGTTCACTTTTCTCCACATACTCCTCTCCAGCATTTAATATTTGTAGACTTTTTGATTATGGCCATTCTGACTGATGTGAGGTGATAGCTACTGTAGTTTTGATTTGCATTTCTCTAATAATTAGCAATACTGAGCATCTTTTCATGTGACTTTTGGCCATCTGTATGCTTTCTTTGGAAAAATGTCTTTTTGGATCTTCTGCACTTTTTTTTGCTTGGGTCATTTATTCGTTTGTTTGATATGAGATGTAGGAGCTATTTGTATATATTGGAGATGAATCCCTTGTCAATCGCATCATTTACAAATATTTTTTCCCATTGTGTAGGAAGTCTTTTTGTTTTGTTTATGGTTTCCTTTGATATGCAAAATCTTTTAAATTTAATAAGGTCCCATTTGCTTACTTTTGCTTTTATTTCCATTACTCTAGGCGATGGATCCAAAAAGATATTGCTGCTATTTATGTCAAAGGATATTCTGCCCATGTTTTCCTCTAGGAGTTTTATACTATCCAGTCTTACTTTTAGGTCTTTAATTCGTTTTGAGGTTATTTTTGTGTATGGTATAAAGGATGTTTTAATTTCATTCTTTTACATGTAGCTATCCAGTTTTCCCATCTTCACTTATGAAGAGACTGTCTTCATTGTATATCCTTGCCACCTTTTTCATAGATTAATCAACCATATGTGCATGGGTTTATTTCTGGGCTTTCCATCCTGTTCCATTGATGTGTACTTCTGTGTTTGTGCCAGTGCCATACTGTTTTGATGACTATAGTTTTGTAATATAGTCCAAAGACAGGGACCCTGATTTCTCAAGCTCCATTTTTCTTTCTCAACATCGCTGTGGCTATTCGAGGTGTTTTCATAAAAATTTTTAAACTTTTTTCTCTAGTTCAGCAAAAAATGCCATTGATATTTTGATAGGTATTGCACTGAATCTGTAGGTTGCCTTGGATATTATATTCATTTTGAGAATATTGATTCTTTCAATCCAAGAACACGGTATATCTTTCCATCTGTTTGTGTTATTTTCAATTCCTTTCATCAGCATCTTACAGTTTTCAAAATACCGCTGTTTTGCTTCCTCAAGTAGTTTTACTTCTTGGTATTTTTTCTTTTGATACAATGGTAAATGGGATCATTTCCTTAATGTCCGACCAGCATATTCTTTAGTCTCTTCCCCAAGATTCCACATTGGGTGTTTATGCAATGTTGCTCCTTATCCTGGCATACCCATACCTCACTCCTCTGCGCCATCAACATATGCACCAGAGTTTAGCACAGCAGCTCCTAGCCCACTTTCATAGCCTATGGTACTGACGAAATTCCTATAGAATCTTTGGTCTTTATACTATAAACTTTCATTCAATCAATCCAAAAAATATTTTATATGTCTGACACTTTGCTAGGGAGTGAATATATAATAGTAAATAAGAGAGAAGTGGACATTAGATGAAGAGGAACTGACTGTTTTATTACAATTATAATCATGCTACATAGAAGATGTTGGGGTGTGCCAGGAACAGAAAATGGGGAACTTAACTAATGGGTGAATGTGTGGGAGGAATGTCAGAGAAAAACTCCCAAAAGAAATATGTCCTTAGACTTAAAGGAAGATGAGCAATTGTCCAGATAAGAATGAGGCAGGGTGGGCATGAGAGTGGGGAGGAAGATGAAGCTCAAAAAGTCTCATATAAACAGCAAAGTTACTATTAAGCCTTCAATTTCTAATCCCCTCAGTGACTCTTCCAGAAAATATATCTTAAGACACACTATAATTTTTCAAGCACAGAACAGGGTCAATTCACATACATAAAAAATTTCCCAAGTTAATAATAATTACCTCTCAGCATTTTCATTATGGATGATGTTTATTTTCTTCTTTATACTTTTCTGTATTTTCTATATTCTTTATAATGATCATATATTACTTTTATAACTTTCAAAATGATGACTTTTAAAGATAAAAAGTCAGTGGGACAATGATGTGTACCTTACAGGGTTGATTTAGAATAAAAAGAATTATTACATGTAAATTGGTTGGCACAATGCCTGGGGCAGCTTAGGTTCTCAAATATTTGTTTCCTTTTTTCTTATTTATCTCCTAGTCCCCAGGAATGGGCATGCTGCAGAGCATATTGCTCAATAAATATTTACTTAAGTAATCCATAAGCAAAATCTCCAGTTAGAACTATGGGTATTGATATTATGGGACTATTGACCTATAAGAAGGAGGCAAAAACTGCTTGTATTTTAGGGCCAGACAGCTCTTACTCATCTTGCCAATGACATGGAATTGAGAAATAACTTCTGAGATCAAAGTTTGGCCTTGCCCTAATTAATCTGGGACCCTAAGCCACTGAAGTAACTAGCCATAGACAACTGTGATATTTGAAACTTTTTTTTAAGGAATTCAATAGGAAGAATATTGTCTTTTGTGAAAAGACATCTGATCATAATGTTTGTATTACAAACTGAAATCTAACAGTATAAACCCTGGTTACTTGGCCTATATGGTAAAATGATCGCATGTTTAATAATGGCTGTGTAAAACCATTAGAAGGTCATAATTTAGGGGTTTCATACCCATTATCATACAAGATGAGTTACTTCTAGCAAAGTATATCTCGGCTTTAGAGACTATGATCCAAAGGAGGGGAGCATAAAAGTTGATAAGAATATCAAAACTTTCACCTCCCTTGATCCCAAGCCCATCCTAGGCTTTCATCAAAAGTACATAAATCTTTTTACATGATGGTAACCAAGAATTTGTAGCATAACTTGCAACATGAGTTGCTTCACTCTAGTTGAGGGAAATTCAGTTTGCTGCTTCTCTTCCTGACTCCTTTGCCTTGGCCGAGAAGAATGAAAAGAAATCTCACACCATCTTTATGGATTTTTTCTCTGTGCCACATAAGTGTATTTCATCTCAGGTTACCAAGTTTAACAGACACTCTGCTTCCACAAAAGACATTCCATTAAAAAAAAAAAAAGATATTCTATCAAGCAATTCACCACTTCCTCCCAGTCTCCTTCTTCCAGCTGTCCATATGGAAATGAACATGTTATCATGATCCTGTGACCTACACATCTCTTTATCTCAACCCATGTCATCTCTCCCAGGGAGGTGATCAAAATCAAATGATTTTAAAGTTATAATTCTTCCAATTATAGGGTTAGCAGTATCTAGAGTCCACGTGCAGTTTCTAGGCCTTCTAGTTGAAATGAGAAAAATCTAAAAAAATAGCTAATAATTAAAAAGTTCTTCTCCTTAAAATTTATTATTATGGGTCACAGAAAATTTGTTAACTGTATAGCCTCGGTTTGGAAATCCCCACATACTGAAAGTTGGTTCAATTTTCTTAGTCCTAGAGCATGTCTAATTTTACCTGTTTTTGTTTTTGTTTTTTTTTTTCTTCTTTTTATGGCTGCACCTGTGGCATATGGAAGTTCCCAGGCTAGGGGTTAAATGAGAGCTACAGCTGCTGGCCTGTGCCACAGCCATGGCAACACTGGATCTGAGCTACAGCTTGCAGCAATGCCCAATCCTTAACCCACTGAGTGAAGCCAGGGATTTAACCTGTATCCTCCCAGACACTATGTCAGGTTCTTAATGCACTGAGCCATAATGGGAACTCCTTATCTGCTTTTTGATTCTGTTATGTGGGCACAGAAAATTGAGTACTATGAAAGCCCATGAAAGAGCTTACTTGTGCAAATCCTTTACCAGAATAAAGGCTTGACTTAATGGCTAGGTCAAGAGTCAGCAATGTGGAAATTTGGAGTCTAGTCACATAGTTTACAACAGCCATTAACATTTCTAGGCCTAAATTTTGCTTACATATAAGATTGGAAAAAAAAAAGAAGTCCCCAGCTCCTCCCAGAGTCTTAATGAAATATCCTATGACTTCAAACTAAGGACATATTTGCTGAATTTATTTACCAATATCAGAGCTGGTATTCAAACATAAGATTTTAAAGTTATTATGTGAAATGTTGAGGTTATCTCTCTTTAAATTGCTATTAAAAATTATTATTGTTTAACCCATGTCTAGAGGGTAATACATATCTTACAAACTGCACTGAGATTATTCTAGATAAAAATCATGTCGCAATTATGAACTCCTGTATTATATCTCTATCTCACAACTCACTTTTTACAGCTTTCCTCTAATATGTACAAGTGTACATGATTTGAAGGAAAAAGATCATTTGGAACAGAGTAAAAATGAAATCAAATGTATCTGCTACCTCAGACACTGAAGAGATGTCCTCCCAGATTCTTTAGGGTATATTGTGTACTCCTATCCACCTCCACTATTCTCTCTAGGATACAAAAAGAGTGTCTATAATGAGATAAATATCTATATATAAAATCTTCCTCAATTAAAAAAGAGAGAGAGAAATCTATAAGGAAGTACAGATGGAATGAGAGTACCTTGGTGTAATAGTTGCTAATTTAAATCATACTAGTTGGAAGTACATAAGGGGCGCCTGTCACCATAAAGACCAAAGAACTGGACCAAGAAGGTCAAGAAAAATGGCTGCTGTCATTCTTTCAACCATTTGCCACTTTCTTGAATGAATTATATGCCCCACCTTCTCTATGAGCTCAATAAGGTTAAACAAAGTTCCCCATCTTGACAGCTGACCCAAGGGGGATATGAACTTGCTGCAGACTGTGGATGGCCCTTGGGACGCTGCATTTTATGTCTTCATTTGACCAAGCTTCCCATGCAGTACCAATTACTGGAGCCAAGGAAAATTTCCTGGGGGCTCCTATGTCTTGTTCAGTACCTAACCTGAGGTTGCAGCATGTTCTTCCAAGTATTCTTTACTGAAGAGATCTCATTCTATTTCCCCAAAAGTATACTCTGATTTCATCAGATCAGTGTTTCCAACCACCAGACCCTTGTAAGATACAAAGATTATGGGGAGATTTGAAACTTATTCATTGGTTTCTTGTGTTTTCCTATTTTTGAAGTTGAGGAAAGCCAACCCTGGATGATCACAAAATCAGCCAAGCAACTAAAACCACAGCATCTAACAGGAAATTTTGCATTTCTCTCAAAGTATGTAACAAGCATAATTAGGTGGAATAATGGAAAGTTATGGCTAACTTATTACAGGTTGGACTTTCGAAGGTAAATGCAGTCATTGATTTTTTTGGCCATCACTTCTTGAAGAATTTTAGGAGAGGTAGTTATGCTCCTAAAACTCTATACACTTGCCTTTTATTTTTTCTAACTTACTAAATTCTTGTCATTTCTGGTCACTTTGGTTAAACTTGTTCCACTGCCCACTACTGGAAAGGCAGTGGTCTAAGGGTCCAATAAGGTGTCTCAGGAGTTATTGTGGGGCCTGGGGGAGGCTATGCGAGTTAGGAACCAGACTTTGTTTCTGTCACCAGAGTATTTATCATTTGTTTTAAACAATGGAAGTCTGTGTAAAACATTTTTTAGAGAATGAGTTTGCAGATCTCCAAGCTGAGTATCCAAAAATCTATGTGTATTTGGGCACAACCATGAAATCCTAAGAAATAGGGAAAAGAATTTGTGCAATTATTATGTTCCTCTTGGTTAAGTTCTATGTGCATTAGAAAGTTTCAGTACAGAAGGAAAAATTTGTGCTTATTCATTTGGTCATTCATCCTAATATTTACGGAAAATTTGATTTGCGTCAGATGCTGGAAAAACTATCCTTGTTTTGTGAGATACCATTACTTTACCTGTAGTTCTAGTGAAGAGATCTTTAACAAGGATAAATAACACAATTTTTAAAGTGTTTACAATATTTTCTCTTTTTTTTTTTCATCAAGCCTTCAACTTGCAAGGTAAGTATTATTGCTTGCTTCAGATAAGAAAAGTAAACCTCAGAGAGATAAAGTAATTTCTTCATGGTCACTAACCCAGTAAATAGCCTTGACACTCTCTCCTGGCACTCTTCAGGTTGTCATCTCAGATAGGGCACACTATCTCTGAGCTCAGTAAAATCACATGTAAAATGTAGAAACTATTTTCTTACCTAACTCATGATTAAACAATTAAAATGAGCTAATGTGTTAGAGCACTTTTGAAGATAAAAAAAATTATACTGACATTAGACGATGGATTATTTTTATTGGACATTGATTTTGTACTCTAGGTATTGTTAATTAAAGGTCAGACTTAATCATCACATAATTATGGATTAAGTGGACAACTGGAAAGACCACAAGTCAGGATAGTGTTTCTCAAACCATATAGAGTAAAAAAAAAAAAAAAAAAAAAAGCAAAAAAACCACCACTCAGTTCTTTTAAGTTCCCACTGCTAAATGGACAAATACTCAAAATATAACCCCTCTCTTTTTATGATTAGTTTCAAGAGATATAAAATTATTGTGGAAAAACTGCTGAAAAAAATTCTAAATGCTATTCTCAGTTGCTATATATTGTCATGGACTAATAAGAAAAATTCAGCAGTGATATGTTAAATACCCTTTCAATAGTACTGAGTTAGGAGATCTGGTGGTGGGAGGAGTAAGAATTTTCAAATTTCTGTATAGAACTGTTTTTGAACCTACAAATATGGGCCAAAAAATGAGCACCTGAAGGAAAGAGAAAAGGTTCTTCATACTTTATTCTCTCTAGTCTAGAGAAACATAAAGGGACATTTTGACCAATGGCAGTCATCCTATGTTTAATGTAACATTAACGTCCCAATCAAGGAGGACATAAACCAATGTTTATAAGGTAGGTTTTATCCAGAATGAACCAGAAAACTCCTCTAAAGGATTTAACTGAAATTGAGGCAAAGCTGAAAGATTTTATGTTCTCCTCTGTGGAGTGGGAGGTTATACTAATATTTCTTCTAATGTTAATATTTTCTGCTTTTGACTTGGAAGCCAACCCCAGGTCTGGACATTGTAATGAACCAGATGAATCTTTCTGGTGGGAGCTCCTGTCTGCATCTTCCCGGCCAGGGAGCCTCTCTTCCAATTTTGTTTCTTGTTACTACTCATGGTTCTTTTTTTTTTTTAGAAATTCACTATTTTTATCGGAAAAATCATCTCTTGTCATGATTAGAAATAAAGGACATTGGAGTTCCCGTCGTGGCGCAGTGGTTAACGAATCCGACTAGGAACCATGAGGTTGCGGGTTCGGTCCCTGCCCTTGCTCAGTGGATTAACGATCCGGCGTTGCCGTGAGCTGTGGTGTAGGTTGCAGACGCGGCTCGGATCCCGCGTTGCTGTGGCTCTGGCGTAGGCCGGTGGCTACAGCTCCGATTCAACCCCTAGCCTGGGAACCTCCATATGCCACGGGAGCGACCCAAAGACAAAAAGACAAAAAAAAAAAAAAAAAAAGAACACATCTATCTCAGTAGTTCCCATCTACCCACACATGACTCCAAAGCAGTGCTGGTGCTGCCACAGCTGGGGTAGCCAAGGGGTTCACAGGCCCCTCTGAGGAAATAATCAGTGAGGTGGATGGAGTTTTCCCAAAATCAGGCCCCTCAATTCCTGCTGTCTTCAGCCACGGCAGCTGAAGGAAGGGGAGGCCATCTTCAAGTCCCTGATGGTGGCCAAAGGATGAACACCACTGTTTTCATTAAACTGGTCCAACAGCAGATCAAGCAAATGCTGTGTCATCAGACCTGGTAAACACCTGGACTATGAGAGTAAGGCCCCCCTGGGGCACCGCCAAGTTCACAGGGCCGTGGTACCATGTTGCTCCTGCTCCGACCAGGGCCACGCCGGCCTCTGCGGCCAATACAGGCCTGGGGCCAGGCCAGGCTCACCGGTTGGCTGCCACCCACCCCACAGCTTTCCACTCCAGCTACTCATGCATGGTTCTTCATAACAACTCCCATATCTTAGTTCTCTTCTTTTTTTCTGCTGTTTAGGATGTCTCTAGAGCCACAGTGGAGTGTCATACTTTAGCACAAGGTGCCAATGGCTGATGTGTGCAGAAAATACTCCAAAGTTAGACAATATAGGTCTTGTGTAAAATGCAGCTTGCCAGTTAACACTTCAGAAAGTTCAAAGCACTTTTAGTGCTTAGTGTTTAGATGAAATGTATGGTTTTGGATCCCGGTAGTCTCCACTGCTGAGCAAAAGGTTATGTTACTGGCAAAGCCCATTAACAATTCCAGGGAAATAATCTGGGTAATAAAATAAAATCTGACCTTTTTTTCCCTTTGTGCTTTGTCTCATTTTGCTTGTCCTTAGAGTGCTGTTTGCAGAGGCCTTGCACCTGGCCCTTCAGACCAGAGTTCCCAGTGTGAAATATCTGCACCCAGCACCTCAGCACTGTGGGCCGTGTGCAAAAGTGCTCCACCTAGCACTTCTGCCTGGAGTGCAGAGAGCAGCACAGCTGTGCCCAACCCCTAAGAACTCCACCCTTCCTACTATGACCTATAAAGCAGCCCTTACAATGACCTTTCAGGGAGAGCGTGTACTACAGAGCATGAGCTTGAACTCCATTCTCTGATCAAAGAATAAAGTTTCCTTTGCTTCCAAACCAAAGTCAGTCTCATTCTATTGGCCCAAAAACACAGGGCAGAAGAACCCTTGTTGGGGACTGACTCAGGAGGTTTGGTAACAGATTTTCGGCAGCCCAGTAGGGACTGACCATGGCCCTGCTGCCTATACTTATCCACTAGGCTTCAAACTCTCTCTGGCTCCAGCTGGAGGACAGCAGAAGCTCTGAAGATTTACCTCCGATCTTGAGTACTCTCCAATGCAGCTGAACACTGGCAGCCTTCAACTGAATTCAGAGTGACTCTGCCTAACAACCTGATACCTGAGACGTATGTGCATACATTGTAGACTCCAGAGTAATCTGAATGGTGCCCCCTTGAGGGGATAATAGTGTGGGATCATTTGGACTGGTGACTAAAACTCATGAGTGGTTGCCTGTTGCCTCTAGTCGACCTTCCCAAAGTGCCACGTGACCCCGGAGCAATGAAGACGTGTTGGCAAGAAGAAGCTGTGGCAGGCTTGCCCACTGTTTCAGAGGCAGCACTGTCCTCTTGACCCCTGTACAAGGCAGTGGCACCTGCACCAAAGCTTTTTGCCTTCCTTGCTAACCTCTAGAGGGTCAATAGTAAAATTCTCCATAGTCATTTTCAGTTTGGTAAAGGAAAGTGGCCAGCCTCATGGGCCAGGAGTTGAGACCAGGAAAAGTCCCAGTTAATAAGAACTGCCTGACAAAAAGGAATGAGAACATTTGCTCTGAGTTCAGAGAAAGGCACCAGACACCTGAATCCTGGGTCCTATGGTTGGCACCAGGGACACCTGAGTGTGAAAGGGCCCCGTGGTTGGTGTGCAACTGGTGACTTGATCTCTCTTCCAGTCAGTGCTAGTTCCTCTGAAGTGGGCTAGGGAGCAATCCTGAGGATGTTTTCATTTCCCAAAGTGCCTCTGACATTAGGCATAAACTTCAGAAACTGGAACTAGAACCAAATAGTCCTACCTCTCCTTTGGCCAAGGTTGCCTACTGGGTGTTTAATAACAGATACAGAAAAGGAAAAGTCATGAGGATAAAAAGCCCTGGAGGCAAGACCATGTACTGGCTGTCACTCTTCAATGTCAATTAGTCAGTATGGGAATTTGGACCAAATGCCCACCAAGATACTTAATTCTAGTAAGTGATCCCTAACCTCCACCAAGGGATAGCAAGACAAGGAAACTAGGACCCAATCATTGCACCATACATAAATGAGAGGGACACTAGAAAGAGATCCTCACTGCCTTGGAGAGGGTGGAGGGGGTGGAAACAGCAGAGCCCAAACAGATGAAGAATAATAGGGCCAGGGGTCTCTTAATTTGACACTCCAATTGACCCCTGAGGAGCTCCGGCTGACATAGGACATAGGAGGAAAGACAGTCTAATTCTTCATCAACACTGGTGCCACTTACTCAGTTCTGAACCCCAGATCAGGCAAACTCAGTCACGAGAGGTGTAAAATTATCAGAGTATCAGGGGAGGCCCAAGAAAGGACATTCATAGATCCATTAGAATGCAAATGGACAAATATACTCTCATCCATTCCTTCCTATACATTCCTGAATGCCCTATGACCCTGCTGAAAGAGGCTGAAAAATTAACTTTTGGTCACCCGGTCACTAGGTTCAGGCTTTAGTAAGTCTTAAGGGAACAGAATGGCTGTCCCCTGGAAGGTAGATTCAAGTCCAGATTATGCTTTTAGACAACCCAGTGTCTACCATAAAAACTCATCACAGGCGAAATCCTGTCACCCTGCTACCCACAGAAACAAAGCCCCTGCAGCATGACTGTACAGAAGCCACAATATTCCAGTCACCTCAACCTAGAAAGTAAGCCTCTCCCAAATACCCATGAGGTCACAGATAGGAGCAGGTTTATGAGAGAGGGAAAGAACCTGACTCAATATGCAATATCCTCCCAGACCTGAGACGTGGAGACATGAAGCTTACTCTCAGGCACTTCTGCCTTGAGGCCAAAGCAACAGCCCTCACCTGAAGAAGATCTCAAATGTTTACACAGATTCCCAGTGTGTATATGCCATCCTGTATGCACACAGGCTATTTGGAAAGAAAGGGAGTATGTTTACTGTAGAGAATAAGCAGGTGAAACATGCCTGAAACATACTGAGATCCTAAAGTAGTGCAGCTTCTAAAAACAGTGGCAGTGATTCAATCTAGGGGCCTAAAGGTAAATTGGCAATTATCCTTTATACCCAAGAGACCAGCTGCAAACAATTCCTCTCCAGTCTACACAAAAAATAATGAGACAAAGCCCAGAAACAGGATTTCAGTAGACAGCTACGAGACCATGGGTGGTTAGTTAATGAACATGGGCAATACTTCTTTCCCCAACTGCCATTTGTCAAGCCATCAGGGAGGCTCATCGAGAAACTCACTACAGCAGAGAAGCCCTATATAACTGGTCAGTTGCAGTCATGCTAACTCCTGGTATGAAAAGGATAATCAGTCAGATAGTTGAGACATGCTCCTTCTGCACAATGAACAACCCCCACACCAGCACCCCCAGAGGTCCCCACATAAGGCCTGTCAGCCCAGAGAGACATATCCTAGGGAAGATTGGCAGATTGATTTCACTATCATGTCAAGAGCATCAGACAAGTTCAGGTGTCTCTCAGTGCTAGTGGATTTGTTTTTAGGGTCAGTAGAAGTGATCCCCACTAGACGTGAAATAGCAGGCAAAGTGGCTAAAGCATTACTAAAAAAGATAATCCCCAGGTTTGGGCTCCCAAGATTCCTACAAAGTGATAACGGTCCAGCATTTTTGTCTCAAGTGACGAAAGGATAACAAGTGCCCTGGGCATAAAACGAACCTTGTTTTCAGCCTGGATACCCCAATCTTCAGGAAAAGTACAGCGATCCAATCAGATCTTAAAATGCACCTGAGCCTTTTGAAATGAATGCGAGGAGATTCAAAAAAATTAGATTAATTTGCTCCCAACTGCCCTGCTCCACATGTAGTTAGCTTCAAGGGACATAAGTTAAAGTGAAGTACATTTGAACTCATGCACATAGACCCATTCCCCAGTCCAGAGAAAAGGGCACCTTGACAACTTTGAAATGAAACAATTCAGTATGTTCTCCAGGTAGAAGAAAACAGGACCACACTCATGGAATATGGTAAACAGGTGCTGCCCACACTCACCAGTCTGTACCTCCACCCCTTCAGGCCAGGAGACTGGGTGAAGCTAAAAACCTGGAAAACCAGCAGCCCAAAGACCAATTCACTTCTAGTAGAACGACCCCATTTGGTGATCCTAACCACCCACTCTGCCCTGAAGTTTCAGGGATCACTCCATGTGCACACCATACTCCAGTGAAGAGGGCCCTTGAACCCCAGCCTCCTCTGAGACAACCTGGGACAATGGACCCCTTTGACCACCTGGGTGAATTTTCCTCTGACCTGAAGTTTCTCTTCTGAAAAACAGAAGTGTGACCAGGGATATTCAGGAAGTGTAGAACTTCACTGATTGTTAGATCAGTCACGCAAAATCTGAGACAGGAAAGGACTACTAGTTTCAGGAATTGTTGCAGTCATAAGGGTGCTAGTGACCCTGGCAGGGGAACCACATATCACACTTTCACCGTAACAAAGGGAACGGCCACTGTGGCAACTGTGGCCAGTGACACTAGCCTCAACTTCGACTACTCAGCCTAATTTGGCTGAGCAATTTTGGAGTGGGATAAAACAGGCCCTCCCTAGTATCACTTAGATTTTAGCTTTCCTGGGCCCCTTAATGACCATTATTCTTGCTAATATTCGGGCCATACATAACTATAAAACTCCAAGCGGTGGTCACTCAGGGATACCAACAGTTCAGCTGAGGCCTGGTGACAATCAAACATCCAAAGGCAGCTGGGGAGAAATTCTCCTCTACCCGGGGTGGTGATGACGCCGGAAATCAGCAGGAAACAGGAAAAGAAGTGAGAGCTGAAGCCCTCTGTGGCCCTCAAGAATGAGGAGCAGAACAAAAGAGAGAGGAGGGATTTGTCCCCACAAAGCCCATTAACAATGCCCGGGAAATAAACGTAGAAGCTAGATAATAAGATAAATTCTAACCTTTTTTCTTTCCTTTGTGCTTCGTCTAGTTTCACTTGCTCAGAGGGTGCAGCGCGGAGAGGCCTGGCGCCCGGCCCTTCGGACCAGAGTTTCTAGTGCGAAATAGCGGAGCCCAAGGCTTCAATTCAAGATGGCGGCGGTGGCGGCCGAGGGCAGACACGCTGCGCCTTGCAGGAAGCGCGAACAGGACAGCCCCGCGAGAGCTCCTCGCCAGGCCCCCAGAAGGATCCTGAGAAAACAGCCCCGCCCACAGTCCTTGATGGGGGAGAATTTGTCAGAGGGAGAGCTGGTACCTCTTCATTCTCTCATCAAAGAATAAAGCTTTCCTTTGCTTCTGAACTGAACTTGATTTTGTTACATTGGCGCAAGTGACACTGGGCAGGACCTTTGGTGGGGATCTACTCAGGAGGATCAATAACAGAGTCAGCAGGTTTGGGAAATACATTTTTGGAGCATCCTAGCATGAATGTCTTGAATAGTGAAAGCCGCATTTCTTTGTGACCTGAAGGCTCGATAAAGTCTCTTTAGCCCTGTCCTTTTAGAAGTAAAAGTAGATTTTTAGAGGCCACATCCTGCCTTTCAGAGAGAGCTATCAGCTCCTACCAGAAAAGAGTTCCTTTCTTACTACCTGCAAGATAGAAAGAATAATTAGCACTATCATTGGATTATTGTTTATTTCTTCCTACTGTAGCATATAATAGAATGGTTTTACTGTCATAAACATTTTCTCTGATAGCCTTTCCTTAGTGTTAGCTGGACACACATGTTCACAAGTTGGCCAAATAAAGAGTAGGAAGTAGAATAGAATCATAGGTTTGTGTCTTACTCAGACACACTAGCCAGGCTGAGGCTTGGCCAGCATGGATCAGCACAGCCCTTCCTGTTGTTTGCACCTGTTGTCTCTTCTGATCGGCTGGTGCCTGTCTGATTCCAGTTGTTCAAGATTTTCAATACCAATTTGGGGTGTACATTTACCCTCTGAGAGCTAAACTAGTGAAATATAACAAACAAATGGATGCAAAGAGCTCTCTTCAGAAATAACCCCAAAATGTTCCTGAAAAATGTGGACCTGAGAAAGTATAAAAGCACCCAACTTCAAGATGTAAACGGAAGCGAGCAGGCCTGGAATGTGACTGAAACTAAGAAAATCCACACCTGGACAACTGTATTTATAAATTGTGCCTAAATTGGTCACCTCCCTCTGAAGTTCATAAGGGAAATAGGCATCAAGGACATGTCAAGCATATGACCAGAATACCTATGCTTGCATCTGTGAATTTCTATCCAGTGGGGTAGCCTGGTGAACCAGGCTGAGGATGCAGAAGGCCTCTGCTCCATTTAAGTCTATTTTGCCCATTTTGTTCTGGGCTTAGATCAAGCCTCTGACTTCTCAAGTGTACCGCACTGACGGCAAGGAAGGGCAGTACAAGAGTCTGCCAAGGAAAAGGGAGGGCTGGTCTGCATCTCCCTAAGGGCTATGGGATACTGGTCTATTTAAACTCCCACCCCACACTCTCTCAGGGCAAGGAGGGCCACAGGCAGCAGCCTCTGTTCATCTAGTGCACCGGGTGTGCAGAGGGACTCCCAAGAAAGAAAATACTGGAAAGAGACCTTAGCCTTAGTATGGTGGCTCAGTAAAGGTCCTTCTTGACATACCCAGATGCTGGTGCACTGGGGTTTGGGGAAGTGGTGGTAGAGGAGAATGAAACAGGAAGCCTGGAGCGCCCCTTGCAGACTAATTGCATTTTACCATGACTGAAAAAGAAACCTGGTATTAGAAAGCTGGCAGCTCAGGAAACCTAAAATAGAAGGGAGAGAATCAGCAGCATTCTGTCAGCACTATCCAGGAAAGAAAGATACTAAATTTAGTGAACAAAGCTGGGCACTTGAAAAGAAGTCAGGTCCAGAATCCTTTATGAACTGTTCCAAAATCCAGAAATCTCTGAAAATGGAAGATGTTTTACAATTCCTTTGTTAACAAATGTGACCTGAATTGATATAAGTCAATCTATAACCTCTATTTATTTCAGCATGAATATATTTATGTTGTGTTACATTTATGTGTTTGATCATAAGATGCTCCCGGACCTCACTAGGGATGTTGTCATATATGGTAAATGAATTGCTTACTTCTTTTTGTTTGTTTGTTTTTTGTCTTTTTAGGGCCACACCCACAGCATATGGAGGTTCCCAGGCTAGGGGTCTAATTGGAGCTGTAGCCGCCAGCCTACACCACAGTCACAGCAGTGCTAGATCCGAGTCATGTCTGCAGCCTACACCACAGCTCAGGGCAACACCAGATCCTTAACCCTGAGCAAGGCCAGGGATGGAACCACAAGCTCATGGTTCCTAGTTGGATTCTCTTCTGCTGTGCCACATTGGGAACTCCTGCTTACTTCTTTAAAATCTTAAAAACTGTGAAATCTGAAATACATCTGGCCCCAATCAGCCAAAGGATTTGGGGATCTGTGAGATGATGCTTGGTGAATGTGGGCCTTGATTGCAGCTCAGCCACTCACGTGTCATATGACTTTGAACAAGTGACACTGGTTCTGTAGTAAGATAAGGATACTAGTCATTATATTAAATGAGGTTATGCACAGAGTTCATCACAGGGTCTGGTAAATGGTAAATGTCTAATAATGTTGGTGTTTATTTTCTTACTTGATCTCAAAGACTGCATACCTCACTCCCTCTGATTCATAGTTACCAAGGAATCATCTGCCTACGAGCTACCAGGCCCCCTGTTACCAAGAAGGTGGAAGCTTGGAAAGTGAACAAGAGTTTTTGAGTCTCTGATGATCTATTAAAACCAATAACTTGACTTTCAATCCAATGTCAATCTCTTGCCTATCTAAAAAAATGCAGATCAAATGAAAATCAGAGGAGAAGTTACAGCTGTGGTGCAGCAGGTTAAGGATCCAGTGTTGTCTCTGCAGCAGCTCAGGTTGCTACTGAGGCAAGGGTTCAATCCCCAGACCTGCACAGTAGGTTAAAGGATTTGGTAAGGCCATAGCTGTGGTGTAGGTTGAAGCTGTGGCTCGGATTTGATCTTGACCAGGGAAATTCCATATATGCCTCAAGTGGGGCGGAAAAAAAAAGAAAGGAAGAAAAAAAAAAGAAAATCAGAGGTAACTGCTCTCCTGAGATAGATGTACCTACATACCTGCAGCCCTCCTGTTTGCAAGCAGGTTTTAGTTAAATACACTTAAGGGCACTTTGAAGTTGGGTAAATTGAGGCAAAGGAACTGAGAAAATGAATTTTGTTTTGACATGAACATTATAATTTTATGAGTGTCTTGGCTACTGGTTTGTTATTGGTTTACAATGTAACAAAATTCAGTAATCTGGAACAGAATTTTCTAAAATGTTTAACATGGAGTACTAGCCCTGTGAGAAGTTCTGTGAATAAAAAATTTCCTCAAAATTATTTTAAAATGAAATCCTTTTTCCAGGGAACATTTATTAACACTCAAGTAATTGGTGTTAGACTGAGCACACTTTGGGAAATACTGTCCTGAAAAGTACCAGCTTCTGGTATATTTTCCAAGCAGATAGTTCTCAGCTATTGGATAATTTCAAGAGTGTCAAAATTTAGGCGTTTTTGTGGCTCAGCAGGTTAAGGATCAAATGTTTTTGTGAGTCTGCAGGTTTGATCCCTGGCCTTGCTAAGTGGGTTAAGAATCTGGTGTTGCCACAAGTTGTGGTGTAGGTTGCAGATGTGGCTCAGATCCAGTGTTGGCTGTGGTGTAGGCTGGCAGCTACAGCTCTGATTTGACCCCTGGCCAGGGAACTTCCATATACCACAGGTGTGGCTATGAAAAAAAAAAAAAGAAAGAAAGAAAGAAAGAAAGAAAGAAAGAAAGAAAGAAAGAAAGAGTGTTAACATTTAATTTAACACTTTTAAAAGATAAAATAATCACCCTCATAGAGATAAAAAAAATAAATACATGTCAAAGATTTAATTTAATTGATGAAGAAATCAGAAGTTAAAACTGATTCAAAAGAGACTGAAGAACAGACATATTCAGGTAATCAGTGATGCAAAGTTAATTTACTAATTGATGTAGAACTATTTAATATCTCTATGGCAATAAAATATGGTTTGGAGTTATCTTTTCTACTGGGAAAGAACAAATTATATATCTATTAGATACAATTCATTTGTATTTCTATAGAGAATAACTATTTGCATTGCTCTCAGTTTCTCCAATTTATAGAACTGTGAAATAGTCTTGTCAAAGACAAGGAGAATACTTGTATAAAATCAGATAACCCCAGAGTGGCCAATAGATAGATAGCAATGGGCATGCCATTGAAAGGACACTGTGGTAGGCAGGATAATGTCCTCACCCCAGATGCCCATGTCCTAATTCTTGGAACCTAGGAATCTGCTATATTTGGCAGAAAAGTGGAGGAGGGGTGGTAATTAAGAGCACAGGTGGAATTAACTTTGCTAATCTAATGACTTTAAGAAAATTGTCCTGGGTTATCCAGATGGCCCAGTGTAGCTACGGGGTCCTTTAAAGTGGAAAAGGGAAGCAGAAAAGATTTGAAGATATTACATGGCTGGCTTTGAAGAGGCAGGAAGAGGCCACAAGCTAAAAAATGCTGGTATCCTTCAGAAGCCGGAGATGCTAAGGAAAGAAACTTTCCCCTGGATCCCTCAGCTCTGCTGACACTTTGATTTTGGCTCAGTAAGACCCATTTCAGACATCTGAACTCCAGATAGATAAATGATAAATCTCTGTTGTTTTAATCCACTAGGTTTGTGGTAATCTATTACAATAGTAAGAAAAAAACAGTAGAAACACCTAGTAATCTCTGCCCTTTTAAAAAGGCTTTTGCAAGAGTTCCCATCGTGGCACAATGGAAACGAATCCGACTAGGACCCGTGAGGTTGTGGGTTGGATCCCTGGCCTCGCTCAGTGGGTTAAGGATCCAGTGTTGCCCTGAGCTGTGGCGTAGGTCCCCAGACACGGCTCGGATCTGGAGTTGCTGTGGCTCTGGCATAGGCCGGCAGCTATAGCTCTGATTAGACCCCTAAAAAAAAAGGATTTTACAAATTTTCCTGATAAGGGGAAGGAAGTAGTGAGCTTCATAACAAATGAATTATTTTGTCTTTTTAGTGCAGCACCCATGGCATATGGAGGTTCCCAGGCTAGGGGTTGAATGGGAGCTGTAGCTGCCAGCCTGTGCCACAGCCACCTCCACGACCTGCACCACAGCTCACAGCAATGCCAGATCCCTAACCCACTGAATGAGGCCAGGGATCGAACCCGGATCCCCATAAATCCTAGTCGAGTTTGTTCACCACTGAGCCATGATGGGAACTTCACAAATGAATTTTAAAATCCCATAAATGCTTCCTTCAGTGCATACAAGTGCGTGGTAATATAGACAAAGATACTTACAATCTATATCAAATAAGAAAATGACAAGTTCAGTATGAAGAAGTAATTCAGATTATTTGGATTAAATTATGAAAAATCTAGATGTTTCTTCAGATTTTTAACAGATGAAGCTGTATTGCTTTTGTTTGGAATCTGTGAACACTGATCATATTACAAACACCTGCTGAACAGCACTCAGCTGGGGTCTGAGCAAAGCCCTAGGTTTCAGACTTTCTTCCTAGACCAGCTCCCCACATGGTCCTGCTCTGAATTCAATATTCTCTGCCTGAAACCTGGTAGGGCTTTGATTGTAGTGCAAATTACCATATTTCAGGAACATGTGAGTTTTTCACCAGAGGGGATTTAGCCAGGTATGAACTCTTTAAGGGCTCAATTTGCAAATAAAAATTTCCCATCCATTACAGGCAGGAGATCTTTCTACTGGCTGGCTTTATAGAGAGAAAGTCTTCTACACCTGAGATCGTGGTAGATGACATGTAAAATTTTAAATGGAATGTGCCCTTCTTCCATTCTCCAGCACGGTGAGGTTTATTTGGAAACTGTTAATGTGGATACAAGCTAACCTAAAGACAATTACCCAGAATCCAAATTACTAACTTAAAAGGAAGTCCTTACAGAGCCTGCTCCTCCTCTAACTCCTGCTCTGGGAAGAGATACTGCTGAGCATCAGGACGAGGTTGAAGAAAGAATGCTTTAAAATGCAAAACAGAGAGGGGAGTTGTTGTTGGTGGTGGTGGTGTGTGTGTTTTCAGGGGCGGAGGTTACTGGATAGGTCTCCCTGCAAAGAGCAGTAGATGGGGAATACCACACCTTAGATGAATTTTGCTGAGCACAGCTCTAGACCTGCAGGCCACATGGAAACAGGGCAGCTAGGCTCAAAGAAAGCAAATATTCTCCACCTTGCCATGCCTACTTTCTCTCCAAAGTTGGCAATTTGTGGGACTTAGTAATTTCCTTGTGGCTGCAGAAAGCCTTTGGTGTAAGTAGCATTTATTTATTCATCAACTCTAAAAGGCCACTTGGCAAACCAACAAGACAGAGACCTCTGAGACCTCTGACACCTGGGGATGTTCGTTGACTTCTACCTGGGGGATCAGTGGAAGCCACAAATCTTCTTGGGAAGAAAATGCTGTCACAGATCCGCCAATATTCACTTGCTGGTCAATGTCAGGTGCTGATCCCAGGACTGGGCTATATGAGACTTGAGAAACTGCAGAGAGATAGTGCAGGATAGATATGAGAAGGTGGGGGCACTCCCGCTTTGGGGCAGTTGACCCCGAACTGGCTTGAAGAAGAGAAAGAAGCATTTATATAAACAGGATTATTCATGAGATAATAAGTTTGAATTTGACTTGATAAGAGTATCTGAAAGTGAGTGAGTTAATTTTCTGCCATCATCACAAATGGGGACTTGGAATCACAAGACTCATACAAAGTTATGAAACAAACTATGTTTTTAAACTCCTGAGTTATGTGGACAGCTGTAATGAGAAAACATCCTACCAATTTCTTCAGGATGAAGAAAGTAATCCAAGAGAGAAGTCAGGAGGAAAACTATCCTAAGTGATCAAATGGAATTGAAGCCAGTATCGAGAAGTTAGTGTGTAGAGAAAGTGACTCAGGAAGGGGTGATTGAATCTTCTGAAAAAGTAGCAGCAATTGACTTTCTTCTCAAACCCACCAACTATTTGGCTGTATTGTGGATCTTTTTGAGAATCAATAATACAAAAGCCAAAGAAATCTGGAATGTATTGCTGGTGACTTTGAAGTCTAGGCTGAAAATTGAAGCATTTGGAACATTTGGAAGAGAAAAAGGCACTGGGGAAGGGAACCATTGGACACAGAAATGGTTTTAAAGTGTTTTAGACCATGTTTTTTCATGCCAGAACATCTGAGCCTTGGCAAGGGATGAAGGGCAGCCCATGAGAAGAGGAAAACTGCATTTGACAAGAGTATTCCTCACCTGTTCAAAAGTGTTTAACCTGCAATATGAATGAGAACGAGGGGGAAAAAAAGCATAGATAAAGCTCTAAAAGTTGGATGATTAACTGATAGGACATTAGAAAAAGCATGACGAAGTATCCAGTTATTCTCACAAGAAAATATCAGGGAAGAGAATCAATAAGTAAATTTATATTCCTGCCTTATTTTGTATCCCAGTGCATAGAGAATTGGTAGAAACTAGTAGAACTAACTTGATATTTAACACAAGATGGTAATGTGATTACATGAATATCATAGAAGGAAGGGGCTTACGACTACGAAGTGAACTATGGAATGTGAAAACTACGATTTTTCCAGGTGGCACAGCCATGCCAGAAAGCAAAGTGACAGCTCTGAGGTTCCCTATATGTTTGCCAAGAATCCAGCAATTTGGATTTTGGGTATACATCTCAGAGAGTCTTTAAAAAATCCATAAAGATTTATTGCAGCCATTTGGGTGGTGATGGGAAATTGGATCAAGGTGTCCATTAGAGGAAAGCAGATCATCAAAATGTGATGGATAAATACCAGAGAGCATCATGCAGCTGTTAGAAACAGCAGACTAGAAAAAAAAAAATTAAAGAAACAGCAGACTAAAAGTAGATATAACAACCTGTAAAGACCTTAAAAACATGATATTGAGTGAAAAAGAGAGAGAAAGAAACAGGATGGGCTACATAATTCAGTATCAATTATATATTCAATACACAAAAAAATCACACACATTTCAAAAGTACATTTATCAACACATACACACACACACACACACACACACACACAGCCATTAAACATGTGAGAGCAATGCCTGTGTGGGAGGTTGGGGTATGGTGATGAAAAAAAAGAAACTTGAACAGACTAATATGGTAATATGTCATGAACTTAAAGGGGGAGGGAGAGAGGAAGCTTTAATAGAAGGGCAGTAATAACATCTCTGCAGAGCATGAAGGACTGAATGACACTTTGTAGAGAAACACTTGTATATGTCTTTAAACAAATCCTGTCTGATATTTTCTCAATAACATGAATAAAGACATAAAGAGAAGAATATTCATCAATGCTCTATGACACAAATCTGGGATAAGTTGTCACTCTTCTGGAGAATTAAAATCAAGCATAACATCTGGGAGTAGCCAGAGAAATAGTAGCATCCAAGCTTAGGGCCAGTATCTTCCTCTTGTGGTGATGTGTAAGATACCCTTGTTGGAGAGAAAGAATCTGGGTCAGGATGCCAGGCCTCTAGAGGAAATAGAACTACATCATGGGGTCTATGGGCTATTATTGAATTGGTGTTTGCCTACTGCCATGAGAGTTACTGGGAAAATACCTCCATGAGACCAGAGATGCTCTGATAGCCATAATTTCTTCTTATGAGAAACATAAGGAATTAAGATGATATCATCATTAGCTATTTTTCTAAAGCAATGTTATTAATAAGTAGCATTTATTGAACTCCTTTTTTTTTTCTTTTTTTTTTTCTTTTTTTGGATCTGGGGCATGTGGAAGTTCCTGAGCCAAGGATTGAACCTGCACCACAGCAGTAACCCTGGCCACTGCAATGACAATGCTGGATCCTTAACCCACTGCATCACATGAGAAATCTAGCATTTATTGAACTCTTATTGTGAGCCTGGTATCATTATACGTTATTGGCACCTATTTATTTCTTTTAATCCTCACAATGACCTTATGAGTAAGTCCTATTATCTTACTTTATAGATGAGGAAACTGAAGGTATACTAATAAACTTGTCCAAGTTCACACAGGAATAGAGGATAGAACCAGAATTTATACCCAAGCTATCTAACTCCAAAATCTATTCTTTGAACTGTTACCCTGTAGATGTCTGAGAGTTGGGCTGCATGTTGCACCAAAGAGAGAGAACATGTAATTTGGCAAATTCTGTATTAAAAGGCCTTTTTGGCTTATAAACTCTGCTCGCTTGATTTTGGTATCTCTGAAAAATGCAAATTCTGTATTAAAAGGCCTTTTTGGCTTATAAACTCTGCTTGCTTGCTTTTGGTATCTCTGAATTAGACAGGAGAGCAGTGGTTGGGTGGCATTGTGCTACACATGGCACATGTCATTAGCCATCTGCTTCAGGTCACTAAGGAAGCCAGACCAGGCCAGGGGCCCAAAGACTTTGGAGAAAGGAAGAAGCCTGCCTTCAGTGGGAGGGCAGAAAGTCATGTGTGTAATTGATGGGGATGGCTTGGCACTAGATTTGTTGTGTACAAAGCGGTCCATAGATTAAATGCAATCCCTATCAAATTAGACATGACATTTTCCACAGAATTATAACAAACAATCCAAAATTTTATATGGAATCATAAAAGACCCAGAATTGCCAAAGCAATCCTGAGGAAAAATAACCAAGCAGGAGGCATAATTCTCCCAGACTTCAGGCGATATTACAAAGCTACAGTAATCAAGACAGTGTGGTCCTGATACCAAAACAGACAGACAGACCAATGGAACAGAATAGAGAACCCAGAAATGAACACAGACACCTATGGTAAATTAATCTTTGACAAAGGAGGCAAGAATATAAAATGGGAAAAAGTCTTTTCAGCAAGTGGTGCTGGAAAAACTGGACAGCTGCATGTAAATAAATGAAACTGGAACACACTCTCACACCATGCACAAAAATAAACTGAAAATCGCTTAAAGACTTAAATGTAAGACAAGACACCATCAAATTCCTAGAAGAGAACATAGGCAAAACACGCTCTGACATCAACAAATGTTTTCTCAGGTCAGTCTCCCAAGGCAACAGAAATAAAAGCAAAAATAAACCAATGGGACCTAATCAAACTGAAAAGCTTTTGCACAGCAAAGGAAAGCATTAAAAAAAAAAGACAACATACAAAATGGGAGAAAATGGTTTCAAATTGTGCGACTGACAAAGGCTTAATCTCTAAAATATACAAACAACTTACACAACTCAACAGCACAAAAGCCAACAACCCAATGGAAAAACGGGCAAAAGACCTGAATAGACATTTCTCCAAAGACATACAGATGGCCAACGGGCACATGAAAAAATGCTCAACATCACTGATTATTTCAGAAGTGCAGATCAAAACTACTATAAGGTACAACCTCACAGCAGTCAGAATGGCCATCATTAATAAGTCCACAAATAACAAATGCTGGAGGGGGTGTGGAGAAAAGGGAACCCCCCCTGCACTGCTGGTGGGAGTATAAGCTGGTACAACCACTATGGAAAACAGTATGGAGGTACCTTAGAAATCTATACATAGAACTACCATATGACCCAGCAATCCCACTCTTGGGCATATATCCAGACAAAACTTTCCTTGAAAAAGATACATGCACCTGTATTTTCACTGAAGCACTATTCATAATAGCCAGGACATGAAAACAACCTACATATCCATCAACAGATGACTGGACTAAGAAGATGTGGTGTGTACACACACACACACACACACACACACACACACACACACACACACAAATGGAATACTACTCAGCCATAAAAAGGAACAAAATAATGCCATTTGCAGCAACATGGATGGAACTAGAGACTTTCATATTAAGTGAAGTAAGTCAGAAAGAGAAAGATAGACACCATATGATATCATTTATATCTGGAATCTAACACATGGCACAAATGAGACTTTCCACAGAAAAGAAACTCATGGACTTGGAGAACAGACTTGTATTTGCCAAGGGGGAGGGGAAGGGAGTGGGATGGACTGGGAGTCTGTGGTTAATAGATGCAAACTATTGCATTTGGGTTGGATAAGCAATGAGATCCTACCTTATAGCACAGGGGACTATATCCAGTCACTTGTGATGGAAAATGATGGAGGATAATATGAGAAAAAGAACATGTATATATATATATATATATGTGTGTGTGTGTGTGTGTGTGTGTGTGTGTGTGTGTGTATTTATATATATAAAACAGGGTCATTTTGCTGCTGTACAGTAGAAATTAATAGAACACTGTAAATCAACTATAATAAAAATAAAAATCATAAAATAAAATAGATTTGATGGGTAAAAAAAAGCCATGTAAAGCCTTATGGCTTTCCTTTCTTAGTGCCCTGAATTTCCATTTTATCATAATCTAAAGTATGGTCTTGCCCAGAGAGGGGAGACATCCTTAATTTTGCCTTAAATTACTGCTTCTTTAGATCTCAGCTATACCACATTTCTTCACTCAGGAAATTTCAATCCTTCATTATTCTTCTCTCCACATGTTTTCCCTTCCCTCCCTACCCCTTTCCTTCTCTCCCTCCTCTTCCCTCCTCTTCTCTTCCCTTTTGTATTTTCTTCAGCTGTATATTAATCTGACATCCCCACTATATTTCAAGTTTGTTGAGGAACGGTATTTTTTTTTTCTCACTTTCTCCATCCATCACTTGCCAATCTAGCAGAGTTATTTTGAATAGAGCATTCCATGATAAATATTTGGTGAGTTAGTATCTGTATACATGTATGTATTTATTAGCTGTGGTTACCAAATTGTTTCTTACTGAAAGAACCTATAGAGCAACCATTGCCCCTGGTTATCAGCTGGTGGTTTGTTGTTGTTTTTTTTTTTTTTTTTATCTCTACCTGACCTTATTGTCTCTTCCCTTCATTTGGCTGTAATTGAAGAGGTCTGCTGTGTAAGACTGGAAATGAATCCATCCCCACCATGACTTACCCACTGCTCAAAATGTCTTACTTTCTCTTTTCCTCTCTTTCCCCATCCTCTTTCTCTTTCTTCATTTAGTATACTCTTCTAATAGTTTTTCCCCCCAAAGAAATGGAAACTTTTGATAAGGTGAATAAAATATAATCATTACTTTTAGTAAGATGTAGCTATCAATAACTTTAATATGATATAGGCCTTTATATGAATTTATTGGATACAGTATTTCTCTTCAACTCAGTCACTTAGGCTGGATTTGATTGATTTTTGTTAGCGCAGAGATGTGATATGGTCATCTTTTACTTAAGGCAGGGGTTGGGTAGGGTGGAGCTAAGTGTGGTTGGGGAGCTTAGCCTTTGCTTCTGAGTTTGGGCTGGTGCCAGTTGGTAGAAACTTGAGAGTTTCTAGTTCTTTTCAGTATGATTACATAGTAAGGAGAAAAATGTCCCAACTAGGCAGCTGAGAAATAATTTCCCTCAAACTGTGTAATAAAAAACACAAGAAGCATTTCAACTTCATTTGGCTGTCATAAAGCAAGGAAAATTAAGGCAAATATAAAGGTTTTTCATGCACCAAAGGGAGCCAACTACAATTTAGGTGATCCTTACAAAAGGTATGCATTCTTTTCTCTATAAGTGGGTGTCAACTAACATGCTTTGCAATTCAAAAATTCTAGTGCTTCAGGTGGGACTCTAGATACTGTCATTTGTTAACCAATTTTGCAACATGTCCTTACACTAAACCAAGATAGTGTTTGAAACTGTTCCTAGTAAATGAATGGCAGCCATCCCCCACCACCTCTCCTTATTTCTGAAGCTCTAATACTTGTGACATTTACCCAAAGATTCTCCACTTCTCCTTCTTCCAAAACTGTATTTCTCTCTTCCTCCTGGCTATACATATTGCAGGTGCTCATCTTTCTGGAATATAATTGGGGCTGAACATCTTCATGGAATATTCCCATCATTCCAGCTTCATTCCTGCCTTGCATGTACTCAGCTTTCTTACGAGTCATTGCAAAATAATGATTGCAATGCTTTTGTGTTGCCTAATAAATATACCCGTCTAGGAAATATAACATCTAGTACTTTATCGCATTAGGTTTTTATTCTGGGAGACCTATAGAGGGTAGCAAGATATGCCATGAAGAAAATTTGTGATAATGGAATGGTTTTCCCTCCAATACTGTCCAGAATGCTTTACAAATCTGCTGGTTTCTCTGAAGTTTTGGTGTGCTTTCTGGGCTCCATATTCTTCAGCCAGATTCCACATTGCTCATCTGGTTCTTCTCAGACTTCCTCTTCTTCCTGGGCACATGGCTGGATTATATTTTCCAGCCCTCTCCCAGTTAGGTGTGGTCATATGCTAAGTTCTGGCCAACAGAATTTGAGTGAAAGGAATACGGCCACTTACATATTCTCTAAAACCTCTGGAGAGAACCTTGAAGCTACTTGTCTTAACTGGTGGGTGATTTTGCCTCCTCACTCCACTCTAGGAACTTTGGGGAATGTATGGAAACATCTTGGCTGTCACAACTGGGAGAATGCTACTGGCATCCAAGATAGCAAACAAAGCAGGATCCAGCCCAAAATGTCAATAATGCTTAAGTTAGGAAACCCTGCTTTAGGCTCTTCCTTTGTCTTCTACTTAGATGCAGAAGCTCCACAAGAGGATTCAGAGAAACCAAAACCTGGCCAAGCCACCTCATGGAAGGAGACTTGAGCTCTGAATCACTGCACAGTGATCTTCACTGAGCATACAACTGGCCTGTGACTTGAGAAAAGTATAAAGTTTTTGTTCATTTGTTTTGTTTTTACCATGTTAAGTCATTGAGATTTGACGGTTGTTTGTAAAACCATTTAAAAAACTTTGACTATTATTTGCTCGAATTTTGGACAAATGTCTTAATTTCCCAATCTATTAAATTAAAAAAAAAAGCACCTACCTCATTGGGCTTTTCATGGACTGAACAACTTTGTATTTGAAAGCACTTGGCACTTACCTAATTGATTTAACTGTTATATCCATGAAAATCTATTTGTTCCTATGACCCATTCCTACAAAGAACTACTCAACTGATAATGCCTTGTGATGTGAGCTTCTCAAAGAACTGTTTATGTAATGGGCTCATTCAGCATTTTAGCCCAAGTGAGAGACAAAAGGTAGAGCTTTCTCTAGGTTTAAGCCCTCTGCAGATCACACCATCCAAGAGAAATTTCTGCAGTGATAGCAATGTTCTATGTGCCATTGAGCATAGTAGCCATGAGGTACACGTAGCTGTTAGAGACTTAAAATATGATTAGTATGACTGAGAAACTAAATTTTAGATTTGACTTGATTTTAATTAATTTAAATGAAGGCATTGAGAAGACCTTGTTATAGGCATTTCACATCTAGGCCGCCTGGCTCATCAGGCAGCGTAAAGCACCCCCATTTTTCTCTCCACATGTGAGACCTTGCTGACTTCCCAGCTTACTGTTGAGAACACTATGGAAGACTATGGCTATGTGCCTCAAGGACAACTAGTAGTGTGTGCAGATTTCCAAAGCAGATGTAGGCTCTAAATAGACTTTGAAAGAAATCCAATAATTCCCATCCAACCAGGGAAATCCAGGATAAGTAGGCAGGGCTCAGCTGCCTGGTTCCATAGAGAATGTAGTGGGCAGAGATTGGCCCCTGAGAAGAGAAAGTACATTGACAAAGTTGGATCTTCTTTATATCAGGTCCAATATTTCAATTGCTCTTATGCTTCCTCTACCATCCTGAGCCTCAGCACCCATGATCCCATGTAGGTGTGTTAGCTGCACCAACTAATGGCACCAATTTTTTTTCTTTGAAAATTAAGTTCTCTATGACAGAAGATTTATCCCAATCTCAACCTTTTCTTCACTGGCAACTCTTCTCAAGGATCCTGAAGTCAAAATCTCCACTCACCTAAGGAACAGCAGTGGGGACAGAAAGCTTCATTTGTACCAAGGAAAACCATTTTGACTTCTCATATTGGGCTACTTAGACCCTCATTGAGTCTCCAAATCACCTAGGAACTTTTAAAAAACTATAGATGCCCAGGCTCCACCCCAAGTTTGGGGCCCCCTGATCTAACAGGCAGCCAAATTTGAGACTGCTGCTGTAGACCCTTGTTTATAAATATACACAGACAACCTAGAATTGCTCAGCATTTGAAAAAAATCAGGAGCATGGGGACATCAAAAACAGGTGGCCCAAATACTGGTGAAATAGATAATTTTAGGAAAAGATAATATTTTAAAAAGTATATGTTCAATATCATTTAAGAATTTTGAGAGGCTGTCACATCTATAAAATAAGAAGGTTACTATGAAGAAGATAAAAACATTTGCATATAGCATCCAGGACGCTTTTAAATTTTTTCTTCCCCTAGGTAAACACCCCCACCTCCTCTATCCCAGGATTTTTCAACCTTATCTCTGATGTTTTAGGTCACATAATTCTGAGCATTGTAAGATTTTTAAAGTATCTCTGATCTCTACCCACTAGATGGCAATAGGATGGCCCTCTCCCAGAGTCTCTAAACATTGTCAAATATTGCTTGTGGGGGGAGGTAGTGGGGCAGAGAGATTGCTTCCCAGATTGACAACTACTGTTCTATTCCAAGAGAAGGACCATGAGAGAGAAATCCAAAGTCCAATTACTCATTTCACCAGGAAACCTTCCTTTTGATGAGCTTGCCAACCAAAATCTTAGTTTGTTTTTTTAAGTAGTGCTCCCAGATTATGTAGTTTTAAGATAGACATACTCCTTCTAATAGTGAATGAACATTTAGTGGTTGTCAGGAACTGGCAAGAAAGATAGGGTGTAAGTAATGCTTACTACAAGGGCAGAAAAGAGAGTAGCTACAGAATTAGAGAGCCACAGATCAGAAGCAGAAAAACCACTAATGCAGTAACAACAAAAGTTGAACAATGGGTGTGAAAAAAAGCCAAGGGATTTTTTCCTCTGGCATCTATGTTGTGGTCTTCTCTTAATGCTGCTGTCTTAGCAAGACCTCCATGGATCAGAGAACTCACACTGAATAAGGAATCAGTACCAAAGAAATCCTTTGAAGCATGTTGAGTTGCCACTGCCAAAGAGTAAACTGCTTGCCTACTGTGGGCAGGAACCCACAAAGCTTTGCATGCATGTGTGTGCAAAGCAGATGCTGACTCTTTGTGGGTCTCAAAGCTGCTGGGAACAAATTCTTTCATCCTTTTGTTCTAGGCCACTTGCCAACACCAACAAGCAATACTATTTCTTCAAAAAATATACCTATTTCAGGTTGGCCTTTTAATCTTCAGCCACCATCAGCAGGATTGAAAAACATACTTCCACATGGTACTTCCTTCTCCACCTCAGAGCTGAAGGCTTTGAAACCCAAAGCTAGAAATGTCCCCTTTGATGGAAAATCCCCAGTAAGAAGAGGTCAGGACAGAGTGCATCAAAAAATGTTGACTAGAGTAAAGGAAATTTTAGACTCAGGACTAAAAGGTGACAAATTAGCCATCAACACCCTGCCTGCCCCACATGTCTGGGTGGAGAACATTTGCCTTATTTACCTGAAACCAAAACCTAATCTGTTTAATTTGCAATATGTTTTCACAGAAACAAGGGGAAAACACTCTGGATTTTACTGGTGCTCATAATGCAGATTGCACCCTCAAGTCCAAAAATATCAGGAAACAGAGCTTCCCAGGCCCTCTTTGTTTCCATAGTGCCTATGAAGGAAGACGACCCTGGAGGTAGAGGGAGGAGGAAATCAGGGGGAAAGAGCATGGAGGGCAAGAAATGCATAAGCATACGTGTCTTTTTACTGAGCATGATTTTTTACATTCTATCTGGATGAGTCACAAGACAATTCCTGGCAAATCATGAGAGAAGTCGTTATGTTTCAACTTCAGTAGGTTGAGCTTGCCAGAATTACTGGCATATCCAGACCTCAGAAAAGAAGCACACAGAGTTCACATGCCCCAGACTTGGCCCTCACCTCAGTCTCAAGCCCATTCTGGTTTCTACTTGCGACCTTCCCAGACAACTGGCTACTCTTCGCTCCCATTTTTCCAGCTGGGCTTTTACTTTAAGCATTGGTCTTGATCTGCCCTATTACCGCATCCACCTTCACCTACATAACACTCTTGCCTCTGGCTCTAGCAGTTCTCTTGTGATGGAAGAGGCAGGGGTCAAGAGCAGATGAAGCAAGGGAAGATTCATCATTTTATTCATTCGACAAATATTTATTACCTATTCCACGACAAGAGCTAGGACATCAGTGTTTCATGAGGTAGTCACCAGCTGAGCTTTAAGAAACATACACTTATATGCAGTTGTGCTCCACTCAATACCACATGCAAGTGATATCTACTGAGCCCTTACTTCACGCCAAGCATTGTGCAAAAAGCCTTCATCCTACGAAATACCCACTGCAGCCCTATAAGGAGTAAATTTGTCGGTTGTATTTTGTAAGTTGAAATTCAAAAGATTGAGAAACTTCTCACAGAACCAATAATGGGTAAAGCCAGGATTTTATCCAGGCTCACTCCTGCCCCAGCACTCTTCATTTCTGTGCTGCATCCTGCCAGTTTGGAATCACAGATCCTTGCATATTGCCACACTTAAGTGTTTGTAAAAGTGGACTGTTTGTTCAGAGAAGTGCCTCAGGGTTAGCCTTGTGAGTGAAGAGAAGGTGGTGACATAGGTGATGATAATATGATGGATTACACATGGCCTGAAATTCTGCTTTGGGATTTATGATGGGAGGTGACTAGTCTCTTTTTCAGTTCTTTTTCAGAGAGAACATAACTCCAAAGTATGGATGGAAGTTCACATTCAGGCCTGAACATCTTAGTAAGATTTGGTTTCACCTGTCTTTTCTTCCCCTCTAGAGATAATGAGCATCCTAAGAGAAGGGGATTTACATGTGTTTAAAAAGCTTTGAGGGCCATGAGTATTCCATTGCTGACTGGTTCTAGGACTGCTAGATGGGTGTTTTTGCTTGAAATCAGCTAGACTCTTGTGGGACCTGACGTTTGGCAAGGTATTTATCTCAGATCATAGCAGATCCCCTGGACATTACTCAGCATTTCTGGAAAACTCGCCACCCATCTGAGTTTGCAATAATCTTCTTGTTTGGCTGAATTGCAAGTCCAAACACCTCCACCCTCCTTGGTCCAATATGTTTTTCTTAGCATGGTGGAATCACTCCCTGCTGATGTCACACAGAGGGTATGAAGGACTGCAATTAGAGCCATGCAAGCTCTACTAGGGACTATGATAGGAAACCTGATTTCTCCCCATGTTGAGAAGTCTCTACTGTCAAGGGAAAGGCACATCCCAGTAAAGCAAAGACCTTTTGGCAACTGGTTTCAAACACACAGCCATTTTATTGCCCAGGTCTGCAAAAACAAGCCTGGTCTCTTCTGGGACGGTGCCCTTGTAATTCTGCTATTGTCTGAACTCCAGGGCCCTGGGAGTTCTGTTTGATTTGTGTCTCTTTACCAACACAGTGGCTGTCACAACTCTGTCTGGTTGGCAGGACAAAGCCCATATCCACTGGAATATGGAATAGTTTCACTGTTTGAGCCAGTGAAGCTCCATAAGGGAAGGGAAATGTTATGTCAGACCTAGAAGTTGCTTTCTCTCCTAAGCCAACCCAAATGTAGAAGAGGAAAGGCACCATAGTGAGAGAAGCCATTTTTTTTGAAACTGAGAACCATCTGCTTTTTTTCATCCATTAAGAAGCAGGTGGCAGGAGCTCCCTGGTGGCCTAGTGGTTAAGGGTTCAGTATTGCCACTGCTATGGCTTGGGGCTTGGGTTCAATCTCTGGTCTGAGAACTTCTGCATGCTGTGGGCTTGGCCAAAAAAAATAAAAGGGAAGAAGAATCAGGTGGCAGAAAGAATCTGATGAAGGATGAAGTCCAGGTGATAAAACGATTAAGAATTCTCACAGTAGGTCAATAAAGTGGGTATTATTTCTATTCCTATTTTTAAAAATGAGGCAAGTAAAACCCAGAGAGGTTCAGTAACTTTCCCAGGTTTTCACAGTTAGCAAGGGCAGAATAAGGAGTTGAATTCAGGCAGTCTAGCTCCAGAGGCTGAAGATACTCCAAACACTTTCATCAGAAGAAAAGGGAGAATTTAAAGGCAGGTAAAGTAGCATTGGTTTTTCTTTCCTTTGATCCAGGTGGCCATGCTTTATATTTCAGTGATAAGAACAAAGCCACAATGTCCCAACCAGCATTAATATTCTGTGGCTCTGGAGTCCAGTTCTCACTCCCTTTATTACTATGCTTTCCCTGACCTGGCAGGATACTCCATGTGCCAGGAGGAATCTGTGGGCTGATTATGTTTGAATGCTCCTGGGGAATGTGGCAGATGTCCACTTGTAAGAAAAGTCATCACAGAGTGGAGCCCTTCGTTGGGGTTTCTAGGTGGGTTGGATCAAGTCACTTTTCTTTCAGATCTGTTACAGGAACCCACACATGGACTCTGGTTAGACAGTATGTCATTTTCCAGAACTCAGCACGTGATTGCCAACTTTCTATTCAAAGGTGACATTGTGTAAAACACCAGATGTTCTTTGGTGTCTGACTAAAGTTAAGTATAAAAACGGCCACGGATCCATAAAAATAGAACCATAATCTTCCCAGGAAAGTTTTCTGTCTTTAAGATCACTGAGTAATAACTAAGTTGACCAATTCAACAGGATGCTAGTGTTGCAAAGTGAAGATAATCAGCTGTAATGGAAAGAGATGCTAGCTAGCTGAGCTCATCCAGGTTACCAAATAAATCTTTGTCATTAATTTGTTTTATTTTGTATTTCATGTTGTGACTCTATTTTTTCCTACTGACTATTCCAGTAGTTTCAGTTTTATATTCATTACTCAATATTTTACATCATACATTTATGGTGATTGCTTCCCGTTCTAGGATCTCTTAAGTCTGAGAGCTTGGACAAATGTTAGCACCACCCGGGCAATAGCCATATTTTATGAATGAAAAGACTGAGACCCAGTCAGGTTAAGGGACTTCTCAAGATTGTGTATTGAGGAGTTCCTGTCATGGCTCAGGGGTTAATGAACCTGACTAGGATCCATGAGGACGTGGATTTGATCCCTGGCCTTGCTCAGTGGGTTAATGATCTGGCATTGCCATGAGCTGTGGTGTAGGGAGCAGACACAGCTCAGATCTGGCATTGCTGTGGCCAGCAGCGACCCCTAGCCTGGGAACCTTCATATGCCATGGGTGAAGCCCTAAAAACAAACAAACAAACAAATTGTGTAATGAATGGGAGACGATGCCTCACAGCTCTCATGGTTGCTACAGCCAGCTTCCTCCGGTTAAAACTGGTGACAGGGCAGAGACAGAAGAGGACAGGAGGTATTCAACACTGCCTTTCTCCCTTTTTCAACCCCTGCTGGTAGGTTTTCTTGCTACAAGAACCCTGGGAGCCATACTGATGACTTTGGAAGCAGATATGAGACAGGGTGGTATAAGGGTCTATTAATGGCAGAGTGATTGTCTCCAGATGCTATGTGCTCCTTGTGGTTTTCAATCCCTAACTTCAGGTCATCTTTTACCTCATGCTTTTAGCCATAGGAAAACCTTCACTTTTTCCTCCTTAAGGACGGGCGATAGTTTGGGGTCTTAAAATTAAAAAACCTTCACAGGGAGTTCCCACTGTGGCCCAGTGGCTTAAGAATTGAGCAAAGTGAGTTAAAGGATCTGACATTGTCACAGCTGTGGCATAGGTCACAGCTGCAGCTCAGACTCAATCCCTAGCCTGGGAACTTCCATATGCCATGGGTGAAGCCATAAAAAATAATAATAAAGCTTTCACATTCTCAGTCACATGCAGAATAAATTTTTATTTTTTCTTCACCATTTTTGTTACGAACAGCTTATTCACTCAGAAGCAATTAAGGGGTCTAAATGGTGTCTATAATTCCTTATGTTCTATTATTATCTTGTCCTATGTAGAATATAGCATATATATATGTGTGTGTGTGTTTCTGAATCTAAACATCTTGAAAGGAATGGAGTGAATTTTATTTTTATGTTTCAGAGTTTGAACTAGAATTAGATTGAATTAAATACTTACTGCAAAAGTTGAATTGAACATCATACAGCCGTCCATACGTGGATGTAGAGATTTCTGCTTCCTTGAAATCCTGTTCCTCTTTTTACAACTCTTTCTTATGCACAGCATAGATATTATTTCTTATGCATAACTAAATATCAAGTTCCCTAGCTTGATACTTAATATGAAGTTAAATTTTTTAAGGAAACAACTTACGTTCTTGGCTCACTGAATCAGGAAATACTATGGATCAAACATATTCACAACTAAGACATCCTCCTTTGCTTGGTGGAAGCTGCTGAAGGAACATAACAAAAGAAAAATTACATCTTTTTATTTGTGGTAAATATCTCAAGATCTTTACTAGCTGGGTTTAGTTTTTCTGTTTCTAAATGGTGAAAACAATACCTCTAAGATTTTTTTTTGATCTCATCATGATCGTGCAGCATGATGCCAAAGGAGGAACCTGCAAGCTATTCTAGGTACCAGTGACCTATTGATCTAATTCACTTCCCTTCTATTTGCAGAACTCAATCTGATCTCAATTTCACTAGCCTAGCAATTCTTCCTCAGATAAATAACCTCAAAGTGGACTCTGAATCATTCTTGCCTCAGAATCCTTGACTACTCTATCAACTGCTGTATCTAAGGACTTTGGAGAAGGTAAAAATGCCTGAAACAGACTAATGAGTTGGCAGAAGCCAAGAGATATGGCCTGTTATGAGAGGGGATTTCACCGAAGATTCTAAGGGAAGGGAATATTTTATTGTTTTAATTCAACACATTCCATGAGGGAGGTGTTGGCTGGATGCCAGAAGAGGAAATGAACCCTGTAATTTAAAAAACCCAGCAGTTCCCATTGTGGCTCAGCAGTAATGTACCCGACTAGTATCCAGGAGTATATGCGTTCAATCCCTGGCCTCAGTCACTGGGTTAAGGATCTGGCATTTCCGTGAGCTGTGGTGTAGGTCACAGATGTGCTTGGGATCCTGCATTGCAGTGGCTGTGGCACAGGAATGCAGCTGTAGCTCCAATTTGACCCCTAGCCTGGGAAACAGCTGTAGCTCCAATTTGACCCCTAGCCTGGGAAACAGTTGTAGCTCCAATTTGACCCCTAGCCTGGGAAATTCCATATGCTAAAGATATAGACCTAAAAAGAAAAAATTTAAAAAAAAATCCCACTGTCAGAAATCCAAGCACATCTATTCTAAGGTTCACTTGAATTTTGTAAAACGGCTCGTACAAAGTAAGCTGATAAGTTTCAAATTACACTCATATCACCAACTTCACCAACATGATTGAAATCAGATGCCTTCAAGCTCCACCAACCAGAGAAATAGGGGCATTCCTAACTTTATCCCAACCAAATGCTTTGTGATCTGACCCAGAAAGAAACCCATATAGGAAAGCTGAACCCAGCCATCACTGGCAGCATGCTGCCTGCAAAAGCCCACTTAGCTTCTAAGAAACCCCAAACAGCCAAGAGTAAAACTTGGCAAAGTTCAAAGGGTTATCTCACAATTTTCACTTAGACTGGCCTTGGAGCGTATACGTAGATCAATAAATTTTAAATGACTGAAGTCATGTGAAATATATTTTCAGACCACAGTGGAATAAAATTAGAAATCAATAATAGTAAGAAAATTGGGAAATTCATAAATATGTGAAAATTAAACAATACACTCCTAAATAACCAATGACTCAAAAGCTACTAAAACTGGGAGTTCCCATCGTGGCGCAGTGGTTAACGAATCCAACTAGGAACCATGAGGTTGCGGGTATGATCCCTGCCCTTGCTCAGTGGGTTAAGGATCCGGTGTTGCCGTGAGCTGTGGTGTAGGTTGCAGACGTGGCTCGGATCCTGCGTTGCTGTGGCTCTGGCGTAGGCTGGAGGCTACAGCTCCAATTAGACCCCTAGCCTGGGAACCTCCATATGCCGCGGAAGCGGCCCAAAGAAATAGCAAAAAAAAAGACAAAAAAAAAGCTACCAAAACTGACTCAAGAAGAAAGAGAATATAGGAACAGATCTATAACAAGAGATTGGGTCAGTAATTAAAAACCTCTCAACAAAGAATAACTCTGGACCAGATGAGTTCACTGGTGAATTCTACCAAATAGTAAAAGAAAAATTAAGACCAGTCAAACTTCTCAAACCCTTCCAAAAAAATTGGAAGAGGAGGAAATACTTCTCAGCTCATTCTCTGAGACCAGCATCATCCTGACACCAAAACCAGACAGACTATAGAAAAGAAAACTATAGAACAATATCCCCCCATGAATATAGACCAAAAACTTCTAAATAAAATTTTAGTAATATGAATCCAAAAATACAGAAAAGGGATAATATAATATAAGGAAGTTGTGATTATCCCATTAATGTAATGCAAAAATTAAATCAATGTAGCAGTTCCTGTCATGGGGCAGCAGAAACGAATCTGACTGGGAACCATGAGGTTGCAGGTTCCATCCCTGGCCTCACTCAGTGGGTTGGGGATCTGGCATTGTGGTGTGCTGTGGTCACAGAGGCAGCTCGGATCTGGCGTTGCTATGGCTCTGGCATTGCTGTGGCTCTGGCATTGCTGTGGCTCTGGTGTAGGACGGCAGCAACCGCTCCGATTAGACCCCTAGCCTGGGAACCTCCATATGCCTCAGGTGCAGCCCTAAAAAAGACAAAAGACAAAAAAAAAGACAAAAGACAAAAAATAATATCAATGTAATTAACCATATTAATAAACTAAAAAAGGAAAACAAACCATGCTATAATAATTGGATAACTTTATTCAAAACAAAAGAAGTTTGATCTGTCTCTCATACCATATAAAAAACTAACTCAAGATGGATCATAGACCTAAATGTAAAATCAAAACTTTAAAACTATATAAAACATAGAATAAAATCTTGTACCTTAGTTTTGCCAAAATTTTTCTCTATCTAAAAGCAAAAACACTCTCTGTAAAATTTTTTTAAAAAGATAAATTGAAGTTAATGAAAAATTTAAAATGTCTTCTCTCTGAAAAACACTGTTAAGAGAATGAAAAGTCAAGCCACAGACTGGATGAAATATTTACAAAACATATATCTGAAAAAGAACTTGTATCTAGAATATATAAATAATTCTCATAAATCAATACTATGAAAGCCAACTGCCCAATTTCAAAAAATGGACAAAGTACTTGAAAAGGGATTTTACTTCATCAAAGAAGATAGATGACAAGTAAGTAAATGACAAGATTTTCAGCATTTTTAGTCATTAGGGAAATGCAAATAGAATCAAAATGAGCTAACACTACACTCCTACAAGAATGACTAAACTGAAAAAGACTAATCATATACAGTGTTGAGGATGTGGAGAAACTGCTAGTGGGAATGTAAAAATGACACAACCCCACCTTGGAAAACAGTTTAGCAGTTTCTCAAAAAGTTAAAAATACATTTACTCTATGATCTAGACATTTCTTCTCATAGGTATTTACGTAAGAGAAACAAAAATATGTCCACACATAGACTTGTATACACATACTCACAGCAGCTATTTTTGTAGCAGCCCAAACCTAGAAGCAACCCAATTACCTATCCACCAGTGAATGGATAAATTATGGTGTACCTATACAACAGAATACAACTTAGAAATAAAAAGGAATAAACTGTTGATACATGCAGCAACATGGAAGGGTATTAAGTGAGTGAAAGAAGACTAAAAACTGCCAATACTGTATGATTCTCTTTATAATACAAAATTCTAGAAAATGCAAATGAATCTGTAGTGATAGGACGCAAATCAGTCGTGTGCTGGTAACAGGGAGTCAGAAGGGAGTATGGAGGGGACTAATCACAAGTGAACCTATTTACAAAACAGAAACAGACTCAGAGAACAGACTTGTGGTTGCCAGCGGGGAGGGAGGAAGGAGTGGGATGGACTGGGAGTTTGGGGTTGATAGATGTGAATGAACTATTCCTTTTAGAATGGATGAACAGTTAGGACCTACTGTACAGCACAGGGAGCTATATCCAATCTTTTGGGATAGACCCTGATGGAAGATAATATGAGAAAGGGAGTGTGTATATATGTGTGTGTATATACATATACACACACACACATTCCCTTTTTATGTATACCCAAAGTGACCGGGTCACTTTGCTGTACAGCAGCAATTGGTACAACACTGTAAATCAACTATACTTTAATTAAAAAATAATAAATATTAAAAAAAAAGAAAGAGGGACTAGTAAGAATCACAAGGAAGCATTTTGGGGTGATCACTTTCTTGATGTTGATGGTTTCATGGATATATATATAACCTCAAATATATATAATCGCAAATAAATATAAAACCTAGACCAGGGCTTTTAGCCTCCTCACAAGCCCATCAAAGCCATTTCTGCTTTAGGAAAAGCTCACGTCCCCTGCTGAGAAGGTAAAGTTGTCTCCATATCCTAATAAGAACTTGGTGGCAGACTTCCTCAGGGTGAATCTCTGAGCAGCTGTTGGGACCACATAAGAAAGAAATGCTTGGAGAACAGGCAGGGAACTTCTTCCCAGATAGAACCTTAGCCCTTGGGTACTGAAGCAAAGACCAAAGCTCAGTGCACCCCTCAGGAATCCTGCTGAGATTTTCTCAGACTGAGAGGCCAGGGCCTCAGTTTGTACGGTTCTGTTTGGAGGAGATAAAAAGGCTTGACACCTCTCTCACCACAAGCTCTATACAGCTGCCTCACTTGGGCCTGAAAAACATATTTTCAAATATGAAGGCAGCATTTGCAGAGGGGGGATTTATAACTCAGGATCTCAGAAGTTCCTGTCATGACTCAGCGATAACGCACCCAACTAGTATTCATGAGAATGCAGGTTCAATCCCTGTCCTCACTCAGTGGGTTAAGGATCTGGGGTTGCTGTGAGCTGTGATGTAGGTCCCAAAAGTGTCTGGGGTCCTGCGTTGCTATGGCTGTGGTGTAGGCTGGAAGCTGCAGCTCTGATTTGACCCCTAGCCTGGGAACTTCCACATGCCCCAGGGTGCGGCCCTAAAAAGAGCAAACAAAACAAAACAAAACCTCAGGATCTCAGGCCTCCAAGAGTGGGAAAAGCCAAACTGCGACGATCTCAAACACCAATGTGGGTTACCCCAGCCCCCGGTCCCCTCTGTGACAGCGTGTGGGAGGGCAAGTGGTGGAAAGAGAGGGAGAGAAAGCACACGGGGCCTCTCTCCAACAGTTAGCGCAGTGTGCGTGTGGGAGCAGAATCAACACAGTAAAGAAAGTAAAATCCCCCACGGGATAGTCTGAGCTATGTCTCTTCTGCGATATGCCGCCCCCTCACTCCAGCGATGAATGAGCTGATTCATTCATGACACGTCCATTTTCAAATGGAGAGGAACAGGGCCTGAGAGAGAAGATACAGGCCGTAATACTCCCTATTACAAGAGCAGAGATGGTTGTGCAGGGCAGAGGGATTGGTAGACGGGTTCTATGGTTTGCGGTAACAGCCTTAGAGAAAGGCCTGGAATAGTTGCCGACATTTTTTTTTTTTTAATGATTATTTTACATTAAAAAAATCAGAATTTGTGACTATCAGCTATCTGGCAACCTCACCTCCATACTTTAATGGCTTCTTAGCAGGCATCACAGTTTACAGTCTGTTTTAAACCCAGCAGCCAGACAGATCCTTTTACAATGCAAATCAAATCACGTTACTTCACTGATCAAAATCTTCCCACGGTGACCCATCTCGCTCAGAGTAAAAACCAGAGTCCCAGAAATACTCTGCAAGACCCTACATGGTGGGACACCCCCTTATCTTTGATCTCCTTCTCTTCCCCTTCCTCCTCCTCTTTCCACAGATTACACAGATAGAAACCCTGGTTCTACTTTCTGTGTATCTTTGGGTGAAGAACTTAACCGATTTGTGTCTCACTTCCTCATCTGTAAAATGAAGCTAATAACCCTGTCTTGCTCATAGTGTTCTTATGAGGACAAAACAAGTTAATGTTTTAAAAGCCCTTAGAGCTCCCGTGGTGGCTCAGTGGTGACGAATCCAACTAGTATCCATGAGGCTGAGGGTTCAATCCCTGCCCTTATCTCAAAATGAAGACAGTGCAAGGTTGCTAAAGGAGAAGAGGTTCTGCTGCAGATACATACTTAGCAAGGAGCAGCACTGAAGAAAGACTGGAAAACAGCAGTCTAAGAGACTAAGAGAATTAAAACTTTGGGGGAGTTCTTGTCATGGCTCAGTGGTAAGGAACCCAACAAATATCCATGAGGGTTCGGGTTTGATTCCCCGCCTCACTCAGTGGGTTAAGGATCTGGCGTTGCCATGAGCTGTGGTGTTGGTCCCAGAGGTGGCTCAGATCCCATGTTGCTGTGGCTGTGGCGTAGGCCGGCAGCTGCAGCCTGAATTCAACCCCTAGCCTGTGAACTTCCGTGTGCCTCAGGTGCAGCCCTAAAACACTAAAAGACGAAAAAATAAAAAAATAAAGTAAACTATGGTAATTTCTTTTTTTTTAGAAATTCATGAGGATACTTCAAGTTATAAACTAGATATGGATCAGCACTGTCTAGTCTAGGATTTACCAATTTTTTGTTCTTTCTGAGCATCCCAGCCCAGCTTGTCACCATCCATGGCTATCAGAAAACCTTTTTGGTAATGCTTCCATTCCTCTTTGTACCCTAGTTCAAGCTGAACCATCTTGTCTTGCCCAGGGGCCACCTGGGAAACACAGGGCCTTCACTCTTTGAGGCCAGGCTGAGATGCACCCATCACCAGGATCCCCTGACTTTCTGAGCAACAAATCACTGAATGTGCCCAGCTAACCACCCCCTCTACTTCCTCTTCCTTCCCCTCCAACCTCCAGGTCTCTCTTTGACCCTCTGCTTTTCCCAAGAGTCATGCCACTTCTGTTTCTATTCAGCATGCTAGTGGTTATTTCTTTCATTCATTCATCAATAATGAAATCATTTTAAGCAATAAGTACCTTGTTGGTTTTTTCCCCAGAGAATTCTGAACAATTTTATACGTTTATTTCTCATTTCCAGAGAGATCTAAAGAATTATATATGCCGATTTCAGCATGGGTACTGTTGGGGCCCAGGGCAGGCTTTGCCAAAATATGTCTCAATGGCATATTGATTATTTTGAATTTAAGTTATTTGAGAAAGAACCAGTGTTGGGGGATGATATTTAAAAATTCCATTCTGGGAGTTCCTTGGTGGCTCAGGAGGTTAAAGATCTGACATTGTCATTGCTGTGACTCTATCAAGTTTTCTGATAGCCAGTGATGGTGACAAGCTGGGCTGGGATGCTCAGAAAGAACAAAAATTTGGTACTGCTGTGGCTTGGATTCAATCCCTGATCCAGGAAATTTCCACATGCCACAGGTGAGGCCAAAAATAATCTCATTCTGACCCCTCTTTCTCCCTGAAAGGGGGAAAGAAACCTCCCCTGTGAAGGTAGCCTTCCTCTAGCAGGAGACTAGAAAGCATCCTTATCATCAGAGTTAGGAATTCAAAGCCAAGAAAGCTGTATAAACACAAGCTTCATTACTTCTTTCTTAGTCTGTTACCCAAGCACAAGCCCCTTTGTTTTGTTAAATCTTCACAAATGGTTGTTTCTCTGTCTAAAAATGATGTAAAAAGAGCTTGCTTTGGTCACTTGGGGAGGGCGGGTCCCATTTCTATGAGACCTCTGTACACTAATTCAGTTTTTTTCCTTCTGTCAATCTGCTATGTGTCAATTTAATTAGACCAACCAAAAGAACTCAAAAGGGGTAAGAGGAAATTTCCCCCTCCCCAACAGTACAGCTGACTCTTGAACAACATGGGTTGGAACTACTCAAGTCCACTTACATGTAGACTTTTTCAACAGGAAATACTACAACACCATAGGCTGGTTAGATCTGCAGCCCATGGCACTGTGGGGCTGTGTAGGGAGGCCCTGTCCAAACTATAAAATAAAAAGATATTTTCTCTCACTCCCGGCATGAGCCCCCTCCCCACTTTATCCTGGGGAAGTAAGACTTTAGTCTGGAAAACCTACGCTCAGGAAAGTAGACTCAGAAATAAATCTGTTGAGGAGATACAAATCAATGTCACATCATTGAAAAGTTTTCAAAATACTAAGCATCTCAGGGTGGGGAAGGGGAACAAAAAATCTTAAAACGCATATGAAGATTGTGTTTGATGTCCTTTGAATTAGTGCTGGAGGAAGAGCATAGAGGTACCAGCCTCCGCCCACAGAATTTTTAGGGTAGAGAGGACTTAGAAACCTCAGAGGTTGACTAATTTTTTTGTTTTCCAGGAACCTTGTCTGCTGGAGTCCTTATCTAATGGTGGCTCCTTGCCCCTTCAAATTATTACTATTATTATTATTATTATTATTATTATTATTATTATTATTATTGTCTTAGGGCTGCACGCACAGCATATGGAAATTCCCAGGCTGGAGGTCGAATCAAATCAGAGCTACAGATGACAGCCTACTCCACAGCCACAGCAACACAGATCTGAGCCACATCTGTGACCTAAACTACAGCTCACGGCAACACTGGATACTTAACCCACTGAGTGAGGCCAGGAGTCAAATCCACATCCTCATGGATACTAGATTCTCATTACCGCTGAGCCATGCCAGGAAATTCCTGCGCCTTCAAATTAGACATTGTTTTGCTGACACGTTTTGGGGTGGAAAAGAGTTCTGCGAATTGGTCCTGGCAGAGACGGTGTCAATTTTACTGAGGCTCACTCTTTGAGACAAAGTTTTCCTGAAACATGAAACAAAACCAGCTTCCCCATTTTGCCACATCCCTCTTCCCTACTCTCCTTTAATCAGAAGCATGGTGCTGTGACCAGAGCAGGGAAGAAGTGAGCTGGCTCAGTGTTCCCACTTAGTAGGAGCCTGTAGAGCACAGAACGACGGGCTCAAGATAGTCATCGTCACTACCTGCGGGCTCTGACCTGTGGCAGAAGGACAGAGTGAGGAGCAAGATGCCAGGGAGAGAAATTAAGAGGCCAGACTTAAAGAACATTCGTGAATGTTTTCAATTAAGGTTGGAGTTTACACGTATGTCAATTCTATAAATACACATTCTAGAGAAATTCTAAATTTGTTCATTTTCACAATTGAAGGCCAAATTGAAGGTATCATTTTTGTAGTAATGCAACATACCTCTGTCCCATTTCCCATTCAACCCCATTACTGCTGCAGCCAGAGGTTAAGATTTTACAAGTTGAGGGAGTTCCCACTGTGGCTCAGTGAGTTACTCGTACCCATGAGGACTCCGGTTCAATCTATGGCCTTGCTCAGTGGGTTATGGATCCGGCACTGCTGCAAGTGGCACAGATTGACAGCTGCTGCTCCGATTCTACCCCTAGCCTGAAAATATCTATATGCTGAGGCTGTGGCCCTAAAAAAAAAAAAAAAAAGATATTACGACTTGAGTTTTGACTTTTGACATTAGATATGTTTGTAAATATAAAGTAAACTGCCTTTGAAAATCTAGAAGTGAATGGCTTTTAGTCTGTCATCCACATGGAGAGAATCCGAGTTTGGGGGGCACTTTTATACATGCCCCCACCCCCTTTACCTTTCATCCTCTGCCCCGTGGACATACTTGCCCACCTCTACTCTCGCCTGCTGCCCCTGAAAGAACCTTGGTTACTGTTCACAGTTCTATGGGGTTTAATGGAAGAGTGGTTAAGGCCACATTCTGAAGGCTGGACTGCCTGAGATCAAAACGTGACTTTGCCACTTCCTGTCTGTGTGACTTTGGGCAAGTCACTTAATCTCTCTGTGCTGTATTTGCCTCCTATTTAATATAGGGGATAATTTAGTACTTATCTCATAAGGATATTTTAAGGAATAAAATAAAAGTTCTTGAAATAGAGCCTGACAATGTTACATAAAAGTTGGACATTCCATTCCAATTCTAGAATTCACATTATTCCTCCATGACCTGCTCCTGGGTTACTTTTCTCTTCGGGGATAATCTTAACCCTTCTTATTGCTTTTAATATCTGATAATGCTCCTCTCCTCTGTGAAACCATTGTCTGGACAACATACTTAATACATACCATAATTTACCTTATTGTGTTATTTATTTTTCCTTATGTACCTTTTAATCTGCTTCAGTTAGACTGAAGTCTTTAAAAAGAACTCCTAAAATAACACACACTATTTTCATTTACATGATATGGACCAAAATCAATCACATGATTAGCTCAAATTGAAAGAGATATTGATCATATGTGTTTTTTGCTCTATTCCAAGCTGAAATATGGGTTTCTAATTACTAAAGAAGGGGACAATTGATATTAAAAGATAGGTAACTGTCTCTCTCATACCTCTCATTCCTCCCTTTATTTCATATTTTATAAATTTTTTTTTGTCTTTTTGCCATTTCTTGGGCCGCTCCCATGGCATATGGAATTTCCCAGGCTAGGGGTCTAATCGGAGCTGTAGCTGCCAGCCTACGCCAGAGCCACAGCAATGTGGGATCCGAGCCGCGTCTGCAACCTACACCACAGCTCACGGCAACGCCGGATCCTTAACCCACTGAGCAAGGGCAGGGATGGAACCCGCAACCTCATGGTTCCTAGTCGGATTCGTTAACCACTGCGCCACAAAGGGAACTCCAATATAAAAAATTTTTAAAAAGCCCATCTCAATTATGTAAATGGGATCCTTTTGTATTATGGAATCTAATTCCTTTTGTTCTATTTTCCAAGGAATTTTGAGGTTTAGGTCCCCAGACCAAATTCCAGAAGGCTAGAGTAGACTGCTCTTAATGTAATTCATATCTTTCTTCCAATCCAAAGGCCAGCGATTCTTCCAGCCATTTTTTTCATTAATGATTCCACTCTATATTTTGTTATTAATAGCCATTGGAAACTGGTTAATCTCAAAGATATTCAGATTCACAACATGTACTCAAATGGCTTAAACTCTAAACTGTGCTACTCAAAGTGTGAATTATCTTTTTGAGATAATTCTGGTCAAATTCCAAAGTTTGGAATGATCATCTTGGTATTTCAGATTATTCTGTAAGGATTTTGTGAGCTATTTATGATGTCTACCATCTTTAATTTGACATGTGTTAACTCCACCTTTTTATTGTAGCTATCTTCTTAGTATTCTTAGCATTACCTTAATATCATGAGCCTTCTTCTCAACAATTCTCAAAACTTCTAGAAGAAATCCTGATAATAGAGCCCACATATGTATGAATAATAGTGTATTCCTCTTTCAATCCTCACAAAAATATCTCTGTGCCAGGAAGACATGAAAAGAGCATAAGGATTTCTAGGAAACCCTAGTCCTCAGGTATAGTCAAGTGTTCCTTTCACATGTACTTTATACATAACATTTTTGATGTGGCCAACTGATCAAAGAAAAGAACAGGGATCTGCATATTGTCCTTGTGAGATGTTTCCTAAAATCCATTTTGGTTTTGAAATAGAGGAGTTAAAATTAATTTATATAAATGAATATTTGCATAAAATTTGATTATACCTTTCAACAGGTTCTCATGGATTTTCTGGCTTATTCCTCATCAACTGAAGTTGTCGGAGTTGTTCCCTTAGTGTTGTTTTAGTGATTTTATCTCCTTTCTCTCATTATTCTGCTTCATACTCCCATATTAGAAGAGTGAAGTAAAAAAGAGCTAGAAGCACATAAAGAATAAGAAAAAATGACAGAGCTCGTAGGCAATATAGGCTATCTTATGACATTAATTAGGCAACCCTTGCCTTCAAAAATCATTATTTCCTTTCATTATAATGTGCACTCACAGGGTATATCTTGCCAAAACCTGAAGGGTGAACGTCCTCTGGGTCAACCAGCTGTGGTTATACTTTTTAGAGCAGGAGAAAACTTTAGATAGCTATTAAGGTGGGAAAGTCCAGGGGAGGAAGGGGACCAGAGAAGTTTACAAATGGCAGTAAGGACTGGAAGTAGGCCAGAGCTCCACAAAGACCAGAATCAGACAACTGAAGTGGGATGATGTTCAACCTGGTGGCCAAGAAATGATGGTTAACATCAAGGGGCATGACAGTTATAAATTCGGAGAGATCGGGACTAAGGTAAGGCAAGGAAATGGTGCTCATCACATGCAGACAGAGGTAACAGGGGTGATGGACAGAGATCTAGAGACATTTGCAAGGATCTCTTCTCTGGCTTAGTGGTTCTTGAAGGATGCTGATCTCTCTGGACCAGGGATGATTCAGAACTGCCCTGGAGCCCTGGAGTATGTCTGTGGATGCAGAGGCCCATCAAAGAAAAGACTACTTCCCTAACTTCAGAAAAGGAACTTCTGTTTATATTGAAATTGATGCAATTATTTAGAAAACTCTATTTAGAAGGTGCATTTTAATTTTTTTTAAGTTGACAGTTCAATACCCCAGATTCTGCAGCTGTCTCTTTCGAGGAGCCCTTGCTATAAAAGGGCAACAAATTTGAAGTGAGACCAAGAAGACAGTACTAAGAAAACATGAGATGATATCCTTTCAATACAGACTTTGAAAAATTTGGGTTCCCATAAATATTTTGCACTGCAAGAGTAGACACAGGAACAGAAATTTCTACAAGAGATTCTGTGTGATGTCAGTTTTGGATCACATTTTGAGAGTAATGGTTCCATCCAGGAGTGATTAGATGTTGCTAATCTGCCATGTTTTAAAAAGCTTTGTTTAAATCCTTATCACAAAGATAAGAACATGCTGCGGAAACCAAGCAGTTTCATGGGAATGGCATTAAAGGACCATTAAGCTTTGGCCTTAAGGTTTTTTGATCAAATATGCTTTGTGAAAACTAATTGTTTACCAGTAGTTTATTCATTGAGATCCACACAAAAACAAAGCAAAACACATTGTGACTAAAGACACATATTAAATAGTAAAGATTTGTTAAATATTAAACATGCAAATTAGATGATGGGTAGTAAAGATACATTAACACATCTTTGTAAAATATGAATAAACTGAATTCCTCCTTAGAAATCATGTTGAAACATACTACCTTTCAAAGTAAGTAGTTTCAGACCTGGCTTCCCAAATGTATCTTGAGAAGAATTTAAAGAAATATGTAGATCTTGTGACAAAAAGAAAACAAATACGTTAAATCATCACCATCATCATCAGATGTTATTTAACTCCATTTTTGCACACTTTGGTATGAACCAAACACAAAATTTTGGATCCATTGACAACTGCGGTATTTAAAACGCTATGAAGGAAGACTGAAAAAATACAAATTTAAAGTTACCTCTTTTGACTTTAGATATGAAAAATGCTATTAAATCAGAAGAAAATCTTTCCCCAAATTTTACGTAAAAAGAAAGTATATTTGGATAATTCAATGATATATTCAATTTTTCATTTGGATTTTAATAACTATGAAAATAAACTGTGTTCAGAAATAAAAACAATACTCTCTTTCCTTGTAAAATAGGGGAGATAACACCTCATCAGTTATTCCCCTAAATAAATCTCATCACAGGGATATTGCTCAACATATGTTCATTTCCTCTCTTCAATGACAGTGATCAAACTGTAACTATGGGAGTTCCCGTCGTGGATCAGCGGAAATGAATCCAACTAGGAACCATGAGGTTGCAGGTTTGATCCCTGGCCCTGCTCAGTGGGTTAAGTATCCCGTATTGTTATCAGCTGTGGTGTAGATCGCAGATCAGGCTCGAATCTGGCATTGCTGTGGCTGTGATGTAGGCTAGTGGCTACAGCTCCAATTCAACCCTGAGAGTGGGAACCTCCACATGCCATGAGTGTGGCCCTAGAAAGACAAAATAAAATAAAAGAAAATAAATAGAATATACAATTGAGTCACTGATTTAAAAAAATGTAATTATGAATATTCCTCTGGATCACTTAGGACAAAATAAATTGTGACCAGAATTTAATTATTTTCATTCTTAGATCAAAAGCAGGAAACTGCAGTGGTAGAGAAATCTGTAGAAAATTATTTCCCCCCTTCCAAGAGTGCACTCCCATCTACCCTCGGTAATATTATTGAACTTGGCGATACTAACACCGCATCCAGTATTTTGTAACTCTGATGTCTGTAATTAACAGAGCTAGATATTTAAGAGTTACTCTTAAAATTTATTTTTTAAGCAAAACTATAAAGTAATTCAGGGTTAAGCAATAACAACACAAAATAAAGGCAACTTGAAGACACTGATTTTATGACGGAAAACACGTAATATCTATAATCACGAGATCTGGGTTTCAATTCCAGCTACACACATAAGCACTGTGTGCTGGAAACCTAATTTCCTTTCCTGTGAGATAGAGATGATGCTTGCTGCGAGAGTAAAATAGTTTATATAGGACATCCAACCCACTGCTTATCTTATAATATTCACTCATTCATTCATTCAGCAATATTCAATGAGTTTTTACGCTATGTCCAGCAATGTGTTAGGCACTGGAAATACAACAGTGAAAAAACAAACATGGTTTTGTTCTTACGGAGCTTAAAAATTAGGGCAGAAGAAGCAGACCTTAGGAATAACACGAATAATTGTTTGATAAATAAGTAAAATTTATTCTAACTAAAAATTAATTCCCTTTTCCCTTTCCTCATTTGTCATAAAGGGAACATTTGGCTTTCCACTGTCACTTATGAGATTTAAGTGAATTAATTAATGTGAATCCACTTTTGAAATTTTAAAGCTCTCTATAAATGTCTATTGATATATTTGCCATAAAAATCTATCAAGTGCATTCTAATTGTAAGGCTGTAGTGGAAGTATAAAGATGAACTGGATGCAAGTTCGTCCTGCTCCTGCGGGGGGAGGTAAGACAACTGGCACTGTGAGCTATGATTCCAGCATAAAGTACTAAAAGGTGCTTTGAGAGAAGAAGGAGGGAGTACAGGAATTTTTGGAGGAGGCAGAGATAGGGTCAGTTAAGCCTTAATGGAGCAGGTGCAGTTGGACTTGACAGTTAGGAGGCACCTGCTCTCGAGGAGATCAGGCAATAAAATGAGCAAGAGTACAAAAGGGGAGATCATCAAGAGGCAACAAAGAAACAGTAGGCAGTGCATCTTGTCCTGACTGAAGAAGGCACTAATGGCAGTAGTTGGCAATAAGAATCTGGACAAGCAAGTTTAAGATCAGATCATAGAGGAGTTTGGAGGCCGAGCTAAAAAGTGTGTGGCCTGTATTTTTGACAGCTGCAAGCCATTAAAGGAGTTTGAGCAAGACAGTAACATGACGGGAGCTGTGACTCAGCAAGAGTAATCATCCTACAACAGCATGTCAAGTGGATGGTTACAACTGCTGCTATGATTTGGCTCAAGGGTTTGGAGAAAGAGCTTTTGAGGTCTTATATTTTGGTCTTCTTGAAATCTAGGGTCCTGAAGCCATCAGAGTTGGAGCGATCCAGGGAACTTGAAGTATTTTTCTATTTGCTGGTGCTGATGCATCTAGAAAACAAACTTCCTTTTTTGAATAATATGGAACTCATAGAACCAGAGAGCGTATTTCTTTGGTGAAAGTAAAGCACTCTGTAACTACATCTCTCATTTGCCTTAGCACAGGTCGCATTATGTATAACCTTGTATCATAGAAATAGGGAAGAGAGACACCCGGAGGTAAAAACAATTAAAAACTAAGCTGCGGAGTTCCCGTAGTCGTGGCGCAGTGGAAACGAATTGGACTAGGAACCATGAGATTTCAGGTTCAATCCCTGGCCTCGCTCAGTGGGTTAAGGATCCAGTGTTGCCCTGAGCTGTGGTATAGGTCACAGACGTGGCTCGGATCTGGCGTGGCTGTGGCTGTGGCATAGGCTGGAGGCAACAGCTCCAATTAGACCCCTAGCCTGAGAGTGCTGCCCTAAAAAAAAAAAAAAAAAAAAAAAAAAAGACAAATAGAGAAATAAAAACTAAGCTGTCATGACTCACCATTCCAAAAGGTACAGACCAGACCCTCTGCTTCACATACACATCATGCAATAATGGCTGGCTGATCAGAGCAGCTTAATGAAATATCCCTGCTCCTGGAACTCCCATGGGCTATGCACATAGGACAAGCTGACCCTGACGCCCTCCTTCCCCACCCTTGAGCCTCTCAGAGCCAAAACAGCTGTGGGAGATGAGTGGTGGCTGGTCAGCCAATCAACAAACAGCTGACAGATGACAGGCTCCATTTGTGACTTGCAGAGATGGTGGAAGAAGCCAAGTTGCCCTGCCCAGCTGGGTTCAGAACCTTTCGACTGAAAGAGAATAACAGATGTTCATTTAAAAAAAAATGAAAAAAAAAAACAAACCTACAAACCCCAAACATAATTTTATTACAAAAATTCATGCCAGTGAATATTTGGAGAATAAGAACATTTTTGCCAGCTCTCACAGGGTGTCTGGAAGACGGACAGAGAGAAGGATCTACATATTTCTAATCTCCATCACATTTCCATGATGAACTCCAGAAAGTGTGAGACATTGTCTTGGTATGTCTCACAGAGGAGTTTTCAGGGCTAGCTCTGGGTTTGTTTAGAGCCAGGGGCAAACATGGGACTGGCTTTCCTATTCCCAAGGTGAGAAGACCTACTTAAGTAGGAGCAAGATAAGTAGGTAGCTGAAGATGTTGTCCTGTTACTTCATGTAAAAGTCGTTACATTAAGTAAATGCATATTTGGCCTGCATTTACCAATGTAGAAGAAAATGATACTAAACCACCCAGAGAAGCTCAATGTCCAGTATTTAATATTCTCTTCATCCAAATAAGCAACCAGCAACTAGGGTTGGGCCCTCAATGAAGAACAGATTATGCAATAAATGGAGGCAGCCAGAGGTTAAGCCCTTTCTCCCAACAATCGCAAATAAGTGAAAAACTCCCATAAAGGGGAGTGCTACCTCAGGACCTGTTCTTCAAAAGCTTCACCTTGCTGCTTTGGCTCAAAAGCCAGTGTGTTTATGACCAGGGTGTGAGGTCATGAGGTCACAAACTCTTCAAAGGGCAAGGAAAGGGCCAGAAAGCTCTTGAAAGACTGTTTGGACTGATCATCTACATCTGAGGCTATGTCTTATCGGAAACCTCCTCCAAAGTCTTCCTAGTCCAAGTATGAAAAGACCTAAACGTCCACCTCAGTATCAGGATTTCCTGAGTTCCCAGCTGTCTCCTGGGGGATTGATTTGTAACTAGGAAAGAACCAAGTTGGCTTCTGGTAAACTTGAAGTTGTGCCTGTCCAAAGCAATCTTTCTTGATGATTTACTGTTGAAGTGGAGCCTTGGGTTAGAGATCAATTTACACCAAGAACCCTAGGCAATGCCCATGAAAGAATCTCATCTAAAATAGAACTGGAGACTATAAAGAGAATCTCACACACATGCCCTCAAGAAGACAAAACTTAAAGACTAAGGGACTAATTTCCTATAAACCTCTGATTTACAGAAAACTGAGAGTGTCAGAATTTTCTCAGATAATCCAGGCCGATCAGAGGTTGTCTCATATCAACCCTGGGAAGTTTTGTCAAAGGCACAAATAAGAGATGACCTAGGTTGCTTTGGTCTCATGAAGTGGGCTGAATTGAGCTTTGTGTGACTGAACTGATTCTGTCTGCTCAGGAAGTTTTTGAGGCTAGTCTCCATTTGTTTTTTATTTTAACAGACTCTAACTGAACTCTCCCCTCTGCTTTCCCTGCCTATAAATACTACCTGTTTCAAACTCTCAACAGACTTGCCTGTGGCTTACTGCAATTTGCCTGTCCAGAATTGCAAATCCTCTGCTACTCCCAGATAAACTCATTTTTTTGAGTTTGTCTCAGTTTACTTTTTATTTAGGTCAGCACACCTTCGAGGATTGTGGCAGCAAAATTAACGCCAGCAGGCACCTAGACAGATGTTCTGGACCCTGAAACCCTAGGGTTAGGTCAAGAGGTCAAGGCAGGGGTCACAGGAAGATGTGAAACAGCACTAATCCAGGAATAAAGGCATCTGTGAAGTTATGCTACATCGCCAGGAAATACGACCCATAGTCACACTTACTTACATTCAACAACCGCCATCTCAGGGGATGCTTCCTGCCTTGTGCGAACTGTTTTTGGTATAATTAATTGATGGAATTATCTTAGATATCCAAAGAGGCTTCTGACACAACAGGCTCAGACTTTTCCCTTTGAGGTTGACATACATAGGCTATTTCTGCTGTGGATTTGTGTACAGTGGAAAATCTTAAATAATTTCTATAAAGGTTTTAGTACAATGCACTCATTTTATATGTTTGTTTCCAGATCCTTTTGAGGAGATCTTTGTGAAAGTACGAGAGGTCCGTGTAACTCAACAAAAATTTAGTCCTGAGGAAAGATCATTAACATTAATCTACTTCAGCAGTCACTAAATGTCATAGCGAATGGTTTAAAGTTTGTTTGCAACCTTACCTTGAAATCTGACAGAAAAATATGAAATTTATTTTATTTTAGATTTGACAAATTGGGTTGTAATTGCAAATGTGCACTAAATTCTTAGGATGATGAAAAAGTGACTCACCTGTTGATTTGGGGAAGAGTAAGGTTTTCCAAACAAAATTGCAGAATGTGGCCTAGTATCCATCACTTCGCAGTTGGACTTTTACAGCACAGTCTCCATGAGGATCACATTTTTAAGCTTATTCAATGGCTTTCCTTTCTTCTTTCTTTTTTTAAATTTTATTTTTAAATTTTTAATTAAAGTAAGTTGATTTTTCTTTTTTTAAAGCATGAAACATTATTTAAATTCTACAATGCTTTACTCCTCAAAGGTTTCACACACATGATTTCACATAATCCCATAATAACCCCTTTTTAAAATTCCCTACCCCTACATTGCCTTGCCCCCATTCCTTCTCCCTACTGGTAACCACTAGTTTATTCTCTATATATGCTAGTCTTCTTCTTTATTTTATTCACTAGTTTGTGGTATTTTTAAATTCCTCATAAAGGTGATATCATACTTGTATTTGTCTTTCTCTGACTTATTTCACTTAGCATAGAGCTCTCCAAGTCCATGCATGTTGCTGCAGATGGCAAAATTTCATTCTTTTTTATGATTGTGTAGTATTCCATTGCATGTATATATGTGTGTGTGTGTGTGTGTGTGTGTATACAACGATCTTTATCCATTCATCTGTTAGTGGACTCTTAGATTGCTTCATCCATTGGCAGTTGTAAATAATTTATACTCTTATACAAAAATTTTGATAATTTAGACATATCACTCACCACAAAAAAGTGTACATATGTCGTGTTATAAGGTACCTCTATTCTGAAATGTTAAATTAAAAAGTCACAATCTGGGAGTTCCTCTCATGGCTTAGTGTGTAACGAATCCAACTAGGAACCATGAGGTTGTGGGTTCAATCCCTAGCCTCGCTCAGTGGGTTAAGGATCTGGTGCTTCCATAAGCTGTGATGTAGGTTGCAGATGCAGCTTGGATCCCGCATTGCTGTGGTTGTGGCATAGGCCGGCAGCTACAGCTCCGATTTGACCCCTGCCTGGCCTGGGAACCTCCATATGCCACAGTAGGGCCCTAGAAAAGACAAAAAGACAAAAAAAATAAAATAAAATAAAAAGTCACAATCTTTTAAAAATAACATGTTATTTTATTTCTAAAAGTAATTAAAACCACAATCTTCTTTCTGCCTTTTTTTCTTTTTCTAAGTTTTAAGTGTAATCAGGTTAATTTAGACCTACTGTGGTGAAAATAAATTCTTTCCATCTTATTCCAAGTTTACACTCCAGCAAACTTTCTTATAACCAAGTTGTTAAAACCCATAATTAATGGAATCAGTGCTCCTTGATTTCCAAATCATGCAATTAAGCTGCTCTTTAATTGGAAACAGAAGCCCTGGGGCTCTGCTTTCCCTTAATACATGGTGATGTTCTCTATTCCATGTACCCTGTTGAGATGTGTCTCTGGGGGGGTTTCATAGTTCCAGTAAATCTGTAGATCTTATAGTCACACTATATGTTCTCCTGAAGACCATGGCTTGAGGCATACACTTTGCTTGCTCCTTAAGGCATCTTCTACAACATGCTCATCTGTTGGTTTCCTTTTATGGGAGGAAATCTCAGGATGCCAAACTCCACTTGGGTATTATACTGCAGGCACACAGTCTAGACTTCCTTTCAACTTGATCCAAATTCACACCATTACCAGGTTTCCTTCAGTATGGCTGGCATTAGCACCTACTTTCCCATCTCACTTCTAGGGGTGGGGAGCCTTGAGTTTTCTCTCTGAAGTTCTCTTCTCACTGTTGAGGAACTTGTAGCAGGAATGAAACATTGCTGTTGGAAGAAAGTTATACTGACACTCATTTGGAGGATGGTTTGGAAAGGATGAGTCTGGTGGCCAGAAGACCAGTTGGAAGACTAGGACAAGCTTAGAAGTGAGAGCCAACAGGAGACACAAAGTGTAATAAACACTGCTCTGGCTTCTGATTTCATGACAGATTGGCACAAAATACATAATAGGTGAATTTCCTTCCAATGCTTAATCATTTCTCTTTGTGTTTGGTGCTTAGCACCTCTGTCTGACCCTTAGCTCCTTCTGCCACGCTGTTTTGCTAGCCTTCAACTTAGTTTCTGACTGCTCTTGTGCATACACCATATTCCTCACCATCAGCTGAGTGTCAGACAGATTTCATGCATTAAAAAAAGCATTCTCAGTCATAGAGACAGAAAGTAGAAGAGTGGTTACCTGGGCCTGAAGAAAGGGAAGAACAAGTAGCTGTTGTTTAATAGATACAGAATATCAATTTGAGAAGATGAAAAAGTTGTGGAGGTGGACAGTAGTGATGGTTGCACAACAATGTGAGTGTATTCGATGCCACTGAACTCTACACTCAACATCGTTGAAATGGTAAGTGTTATGTATATTTTACAATAAACAACAAAAAAGATAGTGAACAAAAGCTTGCCACACTTCAACATGTTTCATTTGTGTGAGCTGACAAATTTCCTGTTGTTTATAGAAGTTAGCTGTACATTTGCTGTTGTTTGAACCAGGAAGCCCTCTAATAAAATTATTTTTAGAAAAAAATTAACCCAATTATTTAAATTCAAAAAACCATTCACATTTTTATAGTTGAAGAAACTAAAGTTCATGGAGGTTGACACATTGCCCACATCACACAACTAGTGAACAGTGAAACTAGGATTCCAGTCTAAGGTTTGTATGGCTGCAAATTTTGAGCTGCTTTCTCAGAGGCAAAACAAATCTTATCCAATGAATGAGTGAAATCTCCAAACACGGAAAATGTTCTTTAATCAGGATTTTTTTTTTCAATCTAAACTGTTCCTCTCATTTTGATGTAGTTACTCACTAGCATTTATTTATACTGACTCTGAACTTTCCCAATAGTTAATGCCAAGAATTCTGCCAAAATCTGCCATTGCAAATTGTTTGTAAAGCAACCACATGCTTTTACTTTCCATACTTAATTTTAAATAAAAATATGATATAAAACTTTGGAAAGTCACCTGTTAACATATTCAGAATGATCCTACATTGAACTTTTTAACTTGCTTTGAAGACCACATGGTATTTTATCTTCATTCTGGAGTTTTTGTGACAGACTTTGGTTAAACCATTCAAGTTATAACAATATAGCTTTTAAACAGAGATTTTTGAGATATAATTACAATTGAATGTGTCTGCTTTTTTTTAAAGAAAAAAAAAGCAGAGTTCAAATTAATGTGATTGACTTCAAAGTTGTCATCTTGGGAGACTGTAGATAGTGATGTTTTGATTATTCATTCATTGAAACACATAGTAAGTATTTATTCTATGCCAGACACTCAGAGCACTTTTAAAATTCCTTTTTCATAATTCTTCCAAAGTCAGTTAATGAACCATGCAGGAAACATATTACTTTAAAAGTCATTTATTATTTTGATCCCAACCAGAAGTATACAATTTGATCACCCACCACATTCAGTACACTTAGTGACCAGAGACTTCAGACTATGACTAAAACTCAAGTCCAGCATCAAAGGTTGAAGAATTGACAAGGCTGAAGATACGCCATAGATTTCTTGCCATGCAGCATGTAACCACTTTAATGAGGCTAGCTCCCGATCATGTCTGATCACCTCATCTTAAATGGTACCTTCATTCCCTATTACTTTTCCCTGCATTGTTTTTCTTTAGAGTGTTTACCTCTCACAAATAGAATGTGAGTTGCATGAGAGCAGGAACTCTTTGTATTCCCAACACTGGAATAATGTCCATTGTTGTCCAGTGGATAACATACAGCTATTGCTGTATTCCCAACACTGGGAATAATGTCCAATCCATACAAGGTTCTCCATAAATAGTTTGGGAATGAATGAATGAATGAATAAAATGAAGATTTATATTAATTTACATAAAATATTTTGCCTCAATTTCACAGTTCCATAATTCAATGCAAGTATAAGTTTTAATTTTGATGGTTTATAGAGCTATGTCTCTTGTTTCTACTATTATTTATTTAATAAATAGAGATAAAGAGACCCTCTGGTTCATTAAAAGTTTAGGTTTTTTTCCTTATTTTCTTTCTTTCTTGAAAGGGATATGTTGTAGTTGGATTGTGTTCTAAGATTTTGCCATCTCTCCTTTTAACTGTATTTGATTGGTAGAGGCTTATAATTTTTGTCCCATCACTATAATGCAATGTGCTAGGAAGGATGCAAAATAAATTTAAGGCTATTCCATGTTCTCAGAAGCTTAAAGATCTTCTTGGAAGGACAAGAACCCATATCTGAGTATGCTCTACATGATATCTTCTCAGAGAAAGGCGAGTGCTTCTGAGAAACCCTATGGAAGAGATAGTACAGGGCCTGGACATTGCAGAATGAACTGAATGAGGACATGTGTAGTAAGGACCCACGGAGAAAGGGCCAGAGGTAACATGTGGTTCAAAGTGTGGGTGAGAAAAAAACCACCACATGCTCCTCCTGCCTTCCTTCCCCTGCCAGATGCTCCTCTTTCTGGTCCTTTACCTTCTTCTCATCTTCTAAATATTGTATGCCAGGCCAGAGAAATCTTCATCTCCACCTATATTTGCTATTTAAGTGGTTTCTCCCAGCTTCATGCATTAAATAGCCTTCCACACTTACAACCCTTGCCCAGTCCTCCTTGAAGTTCAGACTCATGTACCAACAGCCCACTCAACATCTGCTCCAGAGTGTTGAACAGAAATTTTAACTAAACTTGATTGTCTTTACCCCAAACTTCTCCTGTGGCTCTATCTTCAAAATAGATACCAAAGAGGATTCATTTTCTGCACCTACTTGGCCCCAGGCACCCAAGGCAATCCACCAGCCCTTTCACTTCCACCAGTTCAATAGTTTCCTCACTGCTCCCTGCCGCCATTCTTGCCCCCAAACCCTGTCCTCCAGGTAGCACCCATTTCAAACCAGGTCTCAGGTTTTGACACATCCTTGCTAAAGTTGCTCTTCTAAGACAGTTGTGACACAGTCCCTGCTTCAGTGCTTATGCACTTGCTGTTCTCTCTTACTTAGAATGTTCTTCCCTCCCCTAATTCTTGAGTAGCTTACTCTCCTCACTTCAGTTAGGATGATTCTCCTTGACCCTTATCTAAAATGGCCTTCTCCCTTCATCGCATTTTACTCCCCTCCCCTTTAAAAATTTCTTCCAATTAGACCCCTAGCCTGGGAACCTCCATATGCCGCAGGAGCAGCCCAAGAAATAGCAAAAAAAAAAAAAAAGACAAAAAAAAATAAAATAAAAATAAAAATTTCTTCCAAGGGAGTTCCAGTCATGGCTCAGCAGTAACAAATCCGACTAGTAGCCATGAAGATGCAGGGTTCAATCCCTGGCCTCGCTCAGCAGGTTAAGGATTGGGTGCTGCCGTGAGCTGTGGTGTAGGTCAAAGACACAGCTTGGATCTGGTGTTGCTATGGCTGTGGGGCAGGCAGGCAGCTACAGCTCCGATTTGACCCCTAGCCTGGCAACCTCCATATGCTGCAGGTGGGGCCCTAAAAAGCCTTAATTAATTAACTAAAATAAAAATATCTTCCAAGCACATGCCCAGGTCTAGGTCTATTTATTTGTTTATATTCTTATTGCCTGTTTCTTATAACTGGCACAGAAGCTCCATGAGGTCAGGGAGTGTTCATCACTGTATCCCTAGTGATTGGAACAATGCACTGAATTGCATTGTTGAATGAATAAACTGCCATCCTATTGGCCGACCTTTCCTTAAGTGAGTGATGGGATCAGAATCTGGAGTGCAAGGTCAATAAAAGAAATAAGTGAAGGACAGGGCAGTCCTAGCAGGGCAGGTGCAGGAGACAGCCAAGACGGGATCTGGGAAAGTGAGGATGACAGACCTGGCAGGCAAACCAGCACATCCTGCCAGGTAGAGTATCTTGGACTCATAGATGCTAGTGGACTTTACAGCCAACAGAACATACTAAGCAAGTTTTCCAGGTGCCACATAGTAGCTGCGATGGGAAGCCTCTTTCGTGGTAAAGCCTGCTCCAGGAATCAAAGACACAAAGTCTCCAACAGGAATGGAACCACAGCCTGCACTGAACTTTTATATGAAGAGGAAGTTGGCAGCACTGCTGAGGAGAGTTTATCTTCTCCAATAGACTATGAGCTTCTTAGAGGAAGATACTGCCTGGTTCTCAATCATTGCTGATACAGAGTCTACACTCTTGGCAAAAGAAGGGGTAAAATAAGGGAGAAAGAAATTGGATCATTGGTCTCTCCTTGGTTATATCAAAGGGTATGGAGAGACTCAGAATTGTCCCCTTGGGATAGGTATAAATCATTTGTATGTATTAAATGGCCAATGGTTAAGACTTTGATCTCAGTACTGTCTATTCCTTTTCAATTCAAAACTAAACCCCCAAGCAGCAAAATGAGGGGCTGAAGATTTAAAATGAGCCATTAAGTTATTCACATAGTTCCTTAATCTCTGCTACGGCAAGCTACTTCAATTTGCTTTAATTAAGAATTCGATATTTTCCTTGGCCATCATCAAAAAGTCTACAAACAATAAGTGCTGGAGAGGGTGTGGAGAAAAGGGAACACTATTATGCTGTTGGTTGGGATGTAAATTGGTGCAACTACTGTGGAAAACAGTATGGAGATTCCTCAGAAAACTAAAAATAGAACTACCATCTGATCCAGCAATCCCACTCCTGGACATCTAGCCAGAGAAAACCATGACTTGAAAAGATGCATGTACTCCAATGTTCATTGCAGCACTCTATACAATGGCCAAGACATGGAAACAACCTAAATGTCCATCAACAGAGGAGTGGATAAAGAAGATGTGGTACATATACACAATGGAATACTACTCAGCCATTAAAAGGAAAGAAATAACAGCATTTGCGGCTATGGACTTAGAAATTATTGTGCTAAGTGAAGTCAGTCAGACAATGAGACACCAAGGTCATATGCTATCACATGTGGAATCTAAAGAAAGGACACAATGAACTTCTTTGCAGAAGAGATACTGACTCACAGACTTTGAAAAACTTGGGGTTTCCAAATGAGACAGATTGGGGGAAGTGAAGGGATGCATGAGGGTTTGGGATGGAAATGCTGTAAAATTTGGTTGTGATGATCATTGTACAACTATAAATGTAATAAAATTCATTGAGTAATAAAAAAAACTACAAAAAAAAAGAATTCAACATTTTCTTAATTAAACAACTTTCCATTTGGAAAAAAGTCCTTTAAGTCCCCCCCCCACCCCCACCAAAAACAAACAAATAACAACAGCAACAAAAAACACAAAAAAACTGAAGTAATCAAAACTAAATGAATAAAAAAAAAAGGATGTTGAAACTGTTCTCCCCCAAAGTTTTGACCCATATCTACCAGGTAACTTTTATTTTGATTTTTTTTTTTTAAGTATACATATACCTTAACTTTGGATTAAGCCTGTGACCTTGTTGACATTTCAGGGACAAGTTCAGGGTGTTTCTTTTTGGGGATTACCCTTTCTTCGGAGCCTCCCTGGGCCACAGCAGCAGCGTGATTATGGGCTTTCCCCTTGACTTTGCTGTTTATTACTTTAGTTTGTCCTATACTAAGAAAGAGAAGAGTTCATTTTCACTCTGAACACCATAAACATGGCTGAAAACTGAATTTTGATTAAAGTCTGCAAATGGAAAAAGGGAAAAAAATGGCTCTGCTCTTTTTCCTGCTGGGTGTACCGGTTATCACAGAGTGGGAGAGGTAGTTTCCCTTCAAGACCACATGAAGAGCTTGCATCTTTTTCCTCTTCATTTGTTTTCATAGTTTCCTCTTCAGTAAATAATTTTTTTTTTTTTTTTTAGGCAGTAGAACAATGTTTTGAATCCAGTCAGTAAGATCCACCCAGTGTTGCTCTGTGCAGAGGATCAAGTGTATGTGACAGAAACGATAGTTTCTCTTGGGTGCCTGGGACAGGATATTTTCCTGAGTCTTAGTCCCAGGTCAGTGCAGTTCTGATCAGTTAGCACACCCTCCTCTGCTTGCCTCCTTATGTTTAGTATGATTTTCATCAAATAATCCCCCCTATCCCAGTGTCACTGAAGCAATTCTGTTTTGCACATTCTTTCCTTTCCTCCCTCCAAATTACTGTGTGACAAATGTCAGGCAGTGTCTTGTCAGTGTATTCCTAAATTAGGATTTCTAAAATCTAGTTTTGGATTTTATTCTTTTTACATTTCTCTCAACATTGATCTCAAAAATCTCTCTCCACTCTCTTTCTCTCTCTCTGCAATTAGTTACTATTTCTTTCTTAGGTAACAGAAGAAAAAAAAAAAAAGGAAAGATCTAGGTGGAGTGCTTTTAAAAATAGAGATTTTAGGAGGAGTTCCAGTTCTGGCATAGAGGAAACAAACCTGACTAGTAACCATGAGGTTCTGGGTTTGATCCATGGCCCTGTTCAGTGGGTTAAGGATCCAGTGTTGCTGTGACCTGTGGTGTAGTTCACAGAGGCAGCTCGGATCTGGCGTTGCTGTGGCTGTGGTGCAGGCTGGCAGCTGTAGCTCCGATTGGACCCCTGGCCTGGGAATCTCCATATGCCATGGGTGTAGCCCTAAAAAGACAAACAACAACAACAACAAAACCCAGAGATTTTAAGCCTAGAAATTGACTAGAAATGGACTAGAAATTGAAGATCATTGCAAATCATATATCGGTATGGGCTTTTCCAGAAAGAGGTGCATGCTAACTCGCTTCCTAACTGCTCTTAACAGACGTATGCTCCCTGGACTTTCCTGGGAATATTTTCTGAGGTCCCAGGAGAGGCTTTATGTGTTGAGGTTGAAAAATGCTTGTGAGTCTGTGAGAGGGTGCGGTGGGGAAAACTGGGGAGACACTGAGGTGGCAGTTAGGTTTTCTCCCTCCTGTGTGTTGAGCGTGCCATCTAGTGGCTGATGCTTACAGGAGGGAAGAAAGTCTGAGTCCCCCCAGGAAGACACAGGTCAGGATTGGGCTGGCTTTCCCTGTACAATCCGGGTTGCTAAAGTGACTTGATTTCAACTTTACCAGTGCATAGGTGACGAATGTTATGCACATTCTGTAGAAGTTAGTGGAAGCCATGGGATATTCAAGAAAAAGAATAAAAGACTTTAAGGACCTATTAAGAAAGGCAAAAAGGATGGCTACACAATTATTCCAGAATGAAGGACTCTAAAAGTACAAGTGCTCTGGCTAAGCAAATAAATGAAACTCTTTTATGAATTGGGGAACACAAAAAGAAATTGAAGAAAAAGGAAAAAGAGAAGGCAGAAGGCATGGGAAGAAAATGATGGGGGGGGGGACAGTTTAATACAATGCTTTGTAGACACCTGGGTTCAAATTTCAGAGCCACCTCTTAGCATCTGTGCGACAGTAGGCAATACTTCCGCTCATTCAGTCTCAGGTTGTTTATCTGTAAAATGAGGACCATCCCATCTATCTGTTAGGGATGTTGTGAGGGTTAAAGACTACATGAAAGTGTCAAACCCAGAGCCTCACGTGAAAGTGCTCAATAAATGGTAGTTGTTGTTAGCAGGGAGAGGCGCAAAGAAGGAAGGGAGGCAGGCCAGTAGGGGATTGTGTGGAACACATGATGATGTGAGAAAGAAAATCACATCCAAGACTGTTCAATTTAGCATGGGGCATTTGATCAACTTAACAGGTGAATCCCAGGAAAGGGGAAATCTCTAACTCCACTGGACAGAGGATTTCAGCCTGAAGCCCACCTTTGTTCTGTGCTCATGGGTGTCTGAGAGGGCTCCACAGGAAGGCCTTTTCCTTGGCACCGTTTGGTCTTCATGCTGTGGTCTGAGAACCTGACAGTCAACCCCTCCAGGTGGTCAATTCACTGCTGGGAGCTTATGTGAAAGAAAAGTAAATGACCAGTCTGAGGTGGGGCTGATCAAAGGGAGTAACTAGGCAACATGTTTTATCCAGAGACAGTAGCCACTGATACAGCCTAGCTTACAAGGATCCTTCCGAAAACCCTGGGTCACCAATCTCTATGGCAGTTAATACTGCTTGAATGCACTTGGAGAGGCTGGAAGAAATATCTACATAACCCAAGGCACCTTCCCTCCCCACTAAAAGCTGAATCCTCATGGCAGATGCAGGAGGCATACTCACAGAGCTGCCTCATTCTCTCCTTTGGGATCTGACATGGTTACTTCTAAGGATTGCCTAAAACCCTCTGGACACGCAAAGCCTCTGGAGAGCAAGATATTGCAACACACACACATGCACACACACTCATGCATACATACTTGTGTCCTCTGAGGAAGCTCTCGGCCTACCTTCTCTAGCCTGAACCCAGAACTGGAGGTCATAATAGCCTTTCCCCGTGTAATGGCTGACCACAATCTCAGGAGAACAGCAGCCACTGCCTGCATTTCTAACCTTTTACCAGCTTCCTTTCATGCCAAGTAGAAACTAGGAACAAGAACACAGTAATACGATCTCCAATTAGCATAAAATAAAAACAACACCAGCCATGTTTTCCATGGACTTTTCCAACCTCAAACTAAACTCATGAAGCAGGGAGAAAGAGATAAAAATATACCCATGGAACTAATATATATATACTGTCTGTGTACGTACAGCCAAGCACTCTGAGCCAAATGAGTATCTGTCACTAGGAAAACCAAGCAATCAGATGTAGAAATCTGAGAATTTTCCCTTTTCCAAAGTGCAGTGTAAGTACAAACAGGAAGGGACAGTGTCCTGATGATTCGGTGGGGAAGGGGTTAAGTCCTCAGCCATCCAGTTCTTAAGTGATTTATGATGATGTGCAATGTTTCAAAACTTTCCCCTACCCCAAAGAACAGCCCCCTCCCCTACACCCCCTCCCCAGTCCAGGCTCACCGCTCACCGCTCACCGTGCTGAAATGGGAAGGAGGCGGTGTTTTGCTGATCTGTTAAATTCTTAGTGAAGTTTCCTTGATTTCCAGTGGCTGCTGTTGTTTGAGTTTGGTTTGGATCAAAACTGAGGTTGTCCTGGCATTTCTGGGATTGAATCCAGGCAAGAGGAAGAAGAAAAAAGGAGAAGGAAAAAGAGGAGAGGAAAAGGTGGCGAGAAATAAAGGGAGGAGAGAAGCCTAAGGAAAAGAGAAAAGTACTTTTTCAACATCACATTCCTGTGTTTTCCCTCAGCCTGGAAAACATATTAATCCCAGGGCTTTTACGCTCGGAAACAAAAGGACGAAGCCAGACTGTGGGGGAAAGGGTGATAAGAAGAATCCTGGAACTGGAAAGAGAGAAAGAGCAAGATTCAGAAAGAGCTGGGGCTCCACTTTAAGGGGCGTCCAGTGCTGTCGGCTGGGGGGACTGGCACACACAGACACAAGAAGCCCCAGCAGAAGCTGCAGACACATGGAGATGCAAAGACTTAAAAGGACAGCTCCTTTCACCGCATCCTACTTGTCAAGAAGGTAAAAAGGCACGCCAGAAAGAAAAGAAGACAGCTCAGCCGTCAGGTCCGGACAGGCGGTGGTCTGTGTGCGGCTTTGGGAGCTGGAGCTGCAGCACACCCCTTTGTATCAGCCAGCCTCTCAAAGGAGAAGAGAGTTCGGAGGAAAAGTATTTCATCTAGGAACTGTCCCGGGAGCACACTTCAGATTGCTTTTTAAACCCTCCACATTCCATCTCCATGAGCCACCATGTAAGTGTGTAACCCTGCCTGTCTTTGCTGTGTCTGTTTGTTTCTTTGTTGCTTTTTTTTTGAAGAACTGCAATAGGAATGTTGTCATAATTAATATGCTCAGTGTGCCTTTTCTCTGGAGCATCAGTCAGTTGAAACAGTGCAAGCATGCTGAATGGGGAATTGAGTGGAGTTTCCTGCTTAATGTAACTGTCTCTGCTAAGCACGGATAAATTACAGGGACTAAAAAGCAACAGGATCTCATCCGATTTTCCACTCCCTGACCTCCCTCCTTCTTCCCTATCCACCCCTTCTCCCTCCCCCTGGCGGAGATAGTGAAAGAGATAATGCCCAGCTCTGTTTGCAATTAAATGATTTTCTTTCTTTCTTTTTTTTCTCTGGCCTCCCCTCTCTGTCTTTTGACCCTGCCGGCTCCTCAAAGTGGATTGCACAATGATATGGAGAATGGGACCCAGTTTTACCATGCTGTTGGCATTGTGGCTGGTGTGCGGATCAGAGCCCCACTTGCAGGCCAGGAATAGAGTGAGCCACGGAGGGCGGAAAGCGCCTCTGGTTTCCCCCACCAACAGAAGGCCAGCTCGGTTACTGAGGCACACAGGGAGGTCTCAGGGAATTGACAGAACCACTCTGGGAGAACCAAACCTTCAGTCTCTCCAAAGAAGGAGGAGCATACCGGTGTTGAGAGTGGCTCACACAACGGCACCGCCAGCCTCGCTGGGCATCAGTGGGGCCCCGGTGAGAACTGAGCAGAGACCAGCAGCCCAGAGCTCTCCCCGTCAGATGGTCCGAGATGAGGGGTCCTCGGGTCGGTCAAGAATGTTGCGCTTCCCATCTGGGTCCAGCTCTCCCAACATCCTTGCCAGCTTTGCTGGGAAGAACAGGGTGTGGGTCATCTCGGCCCCTCACGCCTCGGAAGGCTACTACCGCCTCATGATGAGCCTCCTGAAAGACGACGTGTATTGTGAGCTGGCGGAGAGGCACATCCAGCAGATCGTGCTGTTCCACCAGGAAGGAGAGGAAGGAGGCAAAGTGCGGAGGATCACCAGCGAAGGCCGGGTCCTAGAGCAGCCCCTGGACCCCAGCCTCATCCCAAAGCTCATGAGCTTCTTGAAGCTGGAGAAGGGCAAGTTCAGCATGGTGCTGCTGAAGAAGACACTGCAGGTGGAAGAGCGCTACCCTTACCCCGTCAGGCTGGAGGCCATGTACGAGATCATCGACCAGGGCCCCATCCGCAGGATAGAGAAGATCAGGCAGAAGGGTTTTGTGCAAAAATGTAAGGCCTCTGGGGTGGAGGGCCAGGTGGTGCAGGAGGGGAACAATGGTGGAGAGGCAGGAAGACCAGGCCTGAGCAGTGAGAAGAGGAAAGAAGAGCAGAGGAGAGCACAAATGCCACCAACCAGAGAAAGCCGGCTGAAGGTGCTGAGAAAACCGGCCACCCCGACGGGGGCCCCTCCCCCACCTCCTCCAACCCCACGGGCCACCACCCTGCCTCCTGCTCCAGTCACAACAGTGACTCGGGCCACCTCTCGCGTGGTGACCATAGCTGCAAGATCTACAACCACCACGGCCTTTCCAACCACCCAGAGGCCCTGGACCCCCCGGGCCCACCCTTCCGACCACCCCCATAGGTCCCCTGCAACAGCCGAAGTGACCACTGCCAGGGGATCCGTGGCCTCAGAGAATCTCTACCCTCCACCCAGGAAGGAGCAGCCTAAGGAAAAGCCGCAGACCACCAGGAGGCCCAGCAAATCCACCAGCTTCGAGAGCTTCACGGCTGCCCCTCCCACCACCATCACCATCTCCGAGCCGAGCACCCGGCCCGGTGCGGGCCGTTTCCGGGACAACCGCACAGACAAGCGGGAGCATGGCCATCGGGACCCAAATGTGGTGCCAGGTCCTCACAAGCCAGCAAAGGGGAAACCTCCCAAAAAGAAAACCCAGGACAAAATTCTTAGTAATGAGTATGAGGATAAGTATGACCTCAGCCGGCCGACCGCGTCTCAGCTGGAGGAGGAGTTGCAGGTGGGGAACCTACCCCCCAAAAAAGCAAAGGAGTCCAAAAAGCACGAAAAGCTTGAGAAACCCGAGAAGGAGAAGAAAAAAAAAGTGAAGAGTGAGAAAGCAGACAAGTTACTCAAGAGTGAAAAACAAGTGAAGAAGGACAAGGCTGAGAAGAAGAGCAGGCAGGAGAAAGAGAAGAACAAGAAAAAAAAGGCTGGGAGGACAGAGCAGGATGGGCAACTGAAACCCACCAAACATTTCACTCAGAGTCCCAGGAAGCCTGTGACTGACCTGCTGGGGCCCTTTGAAGGCAAACGAAGGCTCCTGGTAAGTGATCTTCTCCTTGGCTTTGTTCTGTGAGCTTGAGGCAGTGTTAGGGTTTGGTGTGTTATTTTTCTAAAATCACATTGTTGGATGGCAGGCTGTGTCAGAACATGTACTATGTTAAGATCAGGAAGTTTGTCAAGGAAGGGCAGCCAGGCCAGCAGCTTCTTTTGGTTTAGATATTCTTTTAATTTTTATCCCCACAGACTCATAGGCTGTACAGAGTCAATGGCTGGGGAATCTTAGATATGAGCCCAGGAAGCACCTGTACCCACCTTCTTCCAAACCCATCAGCCCCAGCCTCATCCGTACCTCTCTTTTCCATGGGACAGTTCTAGGTAGAGCTCCCTTTTGCCAAGTTCAAAGAATAAAAAAAAGAGTTCCTAGAATGGAATATGTTGACTGCTGTCACAATTTAGGAAAATGGTTTCTCTCAGTATGAGGTTATGAACTAGAAGCATATGTGTGGGGAAATGACGAGTGTCTTCCTTTCCCCCTTAATTAGGTGTGTATCAACAATTGGAAGACTCTAAGGAGAAAGTAGCTCAGCTGGGGGTGGGGGGGACTGGGAGTGGGGAAGGGTCCTGGTTGGTCTGTCCCCATGAATACTTTTAAGAATACAAACTATTATATTTAGAATGGATAAGCAATGAGGTCCTACTGTACAGCACAGGGAACTATATCCAGTCTCTTGGGGTAGATGATGGAAGACAGTATGAGGAAATGATTTTATATATATATATATATGGCTGGGTAACTTTCTGTACAGCAGAAATTGACACAACACTGTAAGTCAACTATACTCTATAAGAAAAAAAGCCAAACAGTTGGCTAAAATCTTCTCTCCTAAGGCCGCCTCCCTATGACTTCCCAACTACCAATAAGAAGCAAAAAGGATGGAGTATAGGGAACTGGGTTAATTGTTCCAATTTCTGATACCCCAGAGACACAGCTGGATTTGGAGTCAAGATGTCACATCAGTTTCTCCTGAGGCTCTAGAAAATGAGTGTGTGTGAGAAAAGGAGATAAGCAGTCCTTACTTGTACTTGCCCTCGGGTTCTGAGTGCCCTAAGTGTTGAGCAAGTCACAGGTCCATTTCAGTAACTCTTTTGGAAGTTCCTTGCCATTGTCCAAAGAATGATACCAGAATCTAGTCAGACTGCAAAGGGCTTTGGACGGGAACAAGCCCCATGTTAAGTGTAAGGACAATTCTCATCAGCAATGAGAGCAGCTCCTTCTTCTCTCAGTGTCTCCTTGCCCCTCTTTTAGTGCTCTCCCAAGATTTTACCCCTAGCTTCTTAATGCTATCATTTTACTCCAGACTGTCTAGGAGGAAGAGGTATGAGGCAGTTACTCCAGAGGAAAAGATCAGTAAGTTAATGTTGGGTCTCCAGAATCAGGAATGATTCTCTCAGAGAGCTGGGTGGGAGGGAGCCGTCTCCTGCAATTGGTGCAGCATCTGTTCTGCTGAAGGAACAGAGTGCCTCCATACCCTGCTTTCCTGCCACCAAAAGAGATAGACACTCTTCTCTTAACACATCTCTCAGAGAGTCTTTTAATTTTTTCAACTAAATTTGGACTAATGATCTGAACAAAGCGACTCTGCTGTCTGCTTATCTTTAGTGGTTTTAAAAAGCTAAACGAGCATTTGCATTTGAAACACTATTCAGAGCAGAGTGTGTTGTGTTTTTCATGGCTGGGGCATGATCCCAGATTCTCTTAGCTGTTCCATCCAAAGCTTATCTTTGTATTAGAACAAAACCTAACTTTTGGTTGATTCTACAGGTTTGTGTGTGTGTGTGTGTCTTATTATATATTTTTTGTATGTTGTTACTCATTTTTAACCAAAGCTTTAAAGTAACTATGTAAACAGATTAGCAGAGGATAGGCTGACTGTTAGAGTAGTTTAACAGCTGCTTGGTTATTCCCCGAGTATATAAGTTTAAGTTGAAATCTTCCATTCAGAACCAAAAGAATCACTAACTTCAGACTAGAACTCTACCTGGTACAGAACCTACAGGGGGCAAACTGCTCTCCTTGGGGTGTGGGAAAGTGTTAGTGCTCTATTGCTTAGAGTGCTCTAAGTGTTTTATTGCTCTCTTCCTGAGAACCTGTGACTTCGTCCACCCTGCTAAAGCACATCACCCAGCCCTGGCCATTTGGTTAACAGGGCAGGCATCATGTTCCTCATGGTCAGGTTTAAACCAGGGGGGAAATAATCATGGGTAAAATGTCAGGATTGTTATTGTGCACCCATCTGGCGAATACTTCCACTGCCTCTCGTTTGTGAGTCAAAAGAAAGGGGTTTTCATACGATATCCCTGATATTAGTCATGCCTTTTTTTTTTTCTCTCTTTCTTTCCACTCCCTTAGTCAGGGGTTTGAAAACCCAGCTGGGTCTTTTCTGCCTTTAACGGTATTCCTTGATCATAAATTTCTAGCAAATGAAACTCAAACAACAGCTTCTAGCTGATGTCATGTGAGGCAAAACAGAAACCAGCTGGGATTGCTCGTGGCAGTGTTACACTTTGGGGCTGGACAGAGAACCAGGATTGTTATTAGAAAGAAAGTACCAACAGGAGGCATTTCGATTTTGTGATCCCACGTGAGCCCAGCTGATGATCATAGCAGAACTGTGTTCTCTGAAGAGCTAAGGATGTCTAAAATAAGAATGAATTTGAAAAGATATGATGAAATAAACAATGTAAAGTCAAAAGATGGAGAGAAAAGAGTATTTTCACCAGACAGAGAAGAGACCAGTGTTTCTGGGTGAAAGATACTGCTGGTGCCATTTATCTTTTTATCCATTCATTTTTCCCTTCAAACATGACTAATGCATTCAGGAAGTTTCAGTGATTCAATTAATATTCATTATGGCTTTGTGGTCTCCAAGCTGTTAAAGTACAGCTGATAACATATCCATCCCTCCAACTGACCTCCACCTAACCCAGTGCACTAGAACTAAAATAAGGCTTACATTCCAAGAAATTCTGCAGGCCTTTTAGCTCATCTTTCCAGATCTTCTACCTTTAATCATAAACCCCTAGTGTTTTGCATTTATTAATATCATTCTTTAGTTATGAAAATATCACATAATTGCTACTTAACCAATTACTTAGAGAAACACTAGCCATGACGGTTTAAGTTATGATAGAGTGAACAGCATCCTAGTGGCTGTAGATAGAGCTAGGCATCCTATTCTTAGGCCAGAGGTCAAGCCTCCAAACCCCCTGCCTTTCAGCCTGTCAACTAAAAGGGGCACATCCTGCAAGGTGCTTTGCTGAGTCTGTGTGGGTTACTCTTCAGAACAATTCTATGAGGCAGGATTTATTAACTCCATCCATAGAGGAGGAAACAGAAGCTTAGTAAGATTGAGAAGTTTCCCGAGGTGTATAACTAATATGGGACAAAGCCAAAAGTACAACTGAGGTCTGTTTAATTTTAAAACTCAAACTCAAGCCGCTCTCCCATGCTGCCTTCTCACGGGTATGAGCTTATCGTGGGCATCAGCCATAAACTGAAAAGGAAACAGAAATTAACCTGTTAGTTAATAATACAAAAGTTTGGGAGTTCCTCTGTGGTTCGGTGGGTTAGGAGTCCAGTGTTGCAGGGAGTTCCTGTTGCGGCTCAATGGAAACGAATCTGACTAGTATCTGTGAGGATGTAGGTTCCATCTCTGGCTTCACTTAGTGCGGTTAAGTATCTGGCGTTTCCATAAGCTGTAGTATAGGTTGCAGACACTTCTCTGATCCCATGTTGCTGAGGCTCTGGCATAGGCCAGCGGCTACAGCTCCAATTTGACCCCTAGCCTGGGAACCTCCATACGCTGCTGGTGCATCCACCCTCAAAAAAAAAGACAATAATAATAATAATAATAATAATAATCCAGTGTTGTCACTGCAGCAGCTAAAGTCACTGCTGTGGCGCAGGTTCAATCCCTGGCCTGGAAACTTCCACATTTCCACATGCTGTGGGGCACAGGAAAAAAAAAAAAAGGATGTTTTAAAATTCATTCTCAACCTTAAATTACTCAGATATATGGTAAGATATACTAATGGACAATATTTTGTGCTGAGCACCAGTGTAGTGTTTCTGCCTTTGATACCCAGCTAGTTCTCTGCGTCTCAACTTGGTGGTTTTCCACCCAGTCCACGGAGAACAACAGATTGCATTCCAGTTAACCTAATCCCTCAGACTGGTTGGTGTCCATTTGGGACTGACGACAGTGAGAATACAGATAAGCTGTTTATCACGGAAACATTGGACTCTGTGTGTATAAATAAAACTAGGACTAAAATGCAGGACTCCCAGTTTTGACCGCAATCCCCTTTCTCTGTACCACTCTGCCTAGATTTCTCTCATTTCATGATATAGATTGGCTATAGGGTAAAGAGGTCATGCAAGGGAGGTATAGCAGGAAAGATTAGCAAGAGAACCCATGTGTATAACTGAAAAGCCATCATGTTGGGCCCTGAGATTTTCCTACTTGTCAATGAACAAGAGGACTCAGCGTGCTGAATTCCATGGATTCGAGTTCAGGTTTAAGCATTCTTTGGAGAGTGCATCTCCCGTAATTCAAGTCTGCTAAGACTTTTAACCTAACCTCAGAAATGTGGATATTGGGACAACAATCTACTTATTTGGTTTAATTTTAGAAAAGGATATGAAGCTCCGGTTTACTAAGGCAGGCTGGAATGTTATTTCTCAGAATCCTGTAAAAATCTAGTGTTTTGAGTCTAACGCAGTATTCAGAATAAGATAAGCCTTCGAACAGCCTCTTCCCATTCCTGCTGGCGTCCTTTACTTATGCAAACTGGCTTCATTACACTCTGAGGCTCCTTGTGGCAACACACCAGTTGGAACAGAAACATAAAAAAGAGCAACACAATTCTAAATTCATGAAACATGTTCTGATTTATCACCAGCACACTGGAAAGAGGCCAGATGCGAGACAATATGTTTACCAAGATGTTCTAGAATGCTCTTTTTCGGAAGAGGGGACTGGAAATGGTTACCATGTTAAATACTGTTTGAAAGGCTGGCATCATAGAAAATGAATGGTATGAAGATACCAATACACAGGGAAAGAGTTGCTGAAATACGCTCAGATGATGAGCCTCCTCCATTCTCCCTGATGCAAACTCAAGGAGCAGATTGAATGTAAGGGAGAGTATCTTTACCAAGAGTTTGTGGGCTGCATGTGGACCTCCATAACCACGGGAACCAGTCCTTTGGCTGGACTGATCTGTGCACCTCGAGGAACCTGGGCCGGCACTGTGCTCCTGCTCTCTGCACAGCAGTGATAGGACTGGGGCTTCAGGGCCTTGAAGAATTTATACTCTGGTTGGGTGGAATGTGACATAAACATAAGCCAAAAAGGTAAATCAAGGAAATACATAAATTCCAGGTGAGCGGTGCAGACAGTAGGAACAGTCTTTAAAAGGAGAAAGTGATGGTTTAGGGCTAGAAGAGACTTGGATGCTGTAGCTGAAGAATAACTCAGATTCTGATAAGGGGGAAAGGAGGGGAGGGCTTCCTGGATGGGAAGGGTGATGTGGGTCAGGGCAGAGGAAGGAATACGAGTGAGTTATTCGGAGGCAACATCCATCTTACAGTGCTCTGGTGAACACAGCCTGTACATATACCTTTTTTTTTTTCTTTTCTTGATTCTCACTACTTTATGAGTTGGTAGGGAAGTGGTTCCATTGTAAAGGTGAGAAAGCTAAGATCCAGAAGGTTAAGTGGCCTTGTTGAGGTTACGGAGTAGCCAAGGGTTGAACTAAGACTAAAATGCAGGACTCCCAGTTTTGACTGCAATCCCCTTTCTCTGTACCACTCTGCCTAGGTTCCTCTCATTTCATGATGCAGATTGGCTATAGGGCAAAGAGGTCATGCAAGGGAGGTATAGCAGGAAAGGTTAGCAAGAGAACCCAAGGCCAGGCTGTGGAGGGAAGCTAGGAAGTGAGTCATGCTAAATGAATGTCACCTCAGGAGTGGGTCAAGGCTTCCTTGGGCAAAGGGCCTGAGGTGAAAACAAACATCAGAGCTCTTTATTTATTTAAGTGCAATTCCCACTGGGTATCCATGGCCCAAGGCTACTGTGTTCAGAATACTTGGAAGAAACTGCTTGGAAGAAAGAATGAGGTTCTGTATGACTATATATTCCCTAAAATTCTCAATTATGCACAAGGGAGAAAAAAAAAGACCAGAGGGAGCTTTGAGGACTCTTAAAATTATGTCATATCAGTCTGTCCATGGACGAGGGTCCATAAATGAAATGCAAACTCTGTATGGATTTGAAGTTACAGACACAAGTAATCATCAGTAATCTAGCATATATTCTAAATAAAGCCTAATTCTTCATTTAGAATAAGGAGTCCAAAATCACTACCAGTAAATCTTACCTTTGTTTTTGGCCATTTTCTGTTCTCACTTAAATAGTCACTTCATATATTCAAAATAACACATTTGTGAGCAGAGAAAAGCCAGAAAGAAAAACCTAAAGCATACCACCTAAAAATAAAACTCTAAGATATGGGCTACCATCAAAACCTAAAGAAATATTTTCAAAGGTCGAGTAGCTAATTAAAAATAACAAAAAAAGCAAAGATACCATCACTATATCTTTTAATAGCCACCTTAAATCTTTTTTTTTTAAAGCTCGGTATGAATCCATGAATAAATTAGGGGAAATTTTATTATTTTTCCTCTTGGAAAACTATATTTCTAAAACAAGCATTTCCTACCCACCCTGTCCATCTGAAGAGGCATATAAACACAAAACCAAAAATAGATGAAATCATGTGTACTTTAAAATAAATAACAACCTGCGAAAAAAATAACTTCATCCTGGAAAAACCTTTCTTAATATCCCACTCAGAAGCTGTTGAACTCACTTTGATTTCCATGAAGGATAGTATTTTGTCAAGCACAGAGAATTCTTAGACGGGAAAGCCTGCAGGCAGCAATAAACACATCTGTGACAGAGAAAAATAAACAACAGGATGAGCTGGGACCAGATTTATTACCATTTTGATGAAGTATTTGATAAAGAGGCTAACGGCAACTTCCCCTCTGAAACATGCTGAGACAATAGCCACAAACTTCAGAAATATTTTATAAGGTTAGATGGGTAAGTAGAAAAGTGGCTAATAAATTTGAATTGGTTAAATGCAAGAAAGTGTGTAGAGGCTGGCCTCTGAGCTGATGATGAGCCTGAAAAGGGTGACTCGACAGTGTTTACTGCAGATGTCAGCCTAGTGAACTATTTGGGGTCGAAGAGATCAACAACTACCTGGTTGGTCTTCATCAGAATAAAACTTCATGTCCTTCCACCTCCAGGCTGAACAGCATATGTCCACGCACACATGAGTATGGCACACAGTTTGGTGTCTGCTCAGGAAAAACCTGGTAAAATTGGGGAAGGCTCAGGAAAAGGCAACAAAAATAATCACAAGAGTGAAAAGGCTTTTATATCCAGCTAGATAAAAACACTGAGGCATTCTTAGAGTTTAAGAGGAGCCCTAAGAGTTCCCATTGTGGCTCAGCAGCTTATGAACCCAACTAGCATCCATGAGGATATGGATTCCATCCCTGGCCTTTCTTGGTGGGTTAAGGATCCAGCCTTGCCGTGAGCTGTGGTTTAGACTGGCAGCTGCAGCTCTGATTCGACCCCTAGCCTGGGAACTTCCATATGTCGCAGGTGCAGCCCTAAAAAGCAACAATAACAACAACAACAACAACAAAAGTACCTTTCTTTTACCCAAAATAATGAAATATATGTTTTCTCAGGTAGCTGGTGACTAAAATATCTCTTTCTATTGCTCTTTTTGTTTCCCCAGATGTTAGGGGTTCAAAGAGAGACACAGGGGCTAGGCAAAAAATACTGGGTTTGAATTGGAGAGAAGTCTGAACTGAAAGAGGAAAATCCATCCTGTTGGAGGACTCCAACATCAAAGACATCCACCACAAGCTCTGTACAGTTCCAATATGACAATGATTTCATTCTATGTGACAAAATTGGGCCCAAAATCCATCCTAAAAATTCTTTGCAAGGTTACTGAAAAAAGATTCTAAACCATTGAATGTCCTGTAGTGCCCAAGGCCTGGCTCTGAAACTTAACCCTGTGAGACATGAAATAATAGTAACCACTGAACTCATGAATGTCTGACCAACCAATTAAGGTAATGAAGATCAAAATAAAAGAAGAGAGCATTTGGAGGTCCCGCTGTGGTGTGGCGGGATCAGTGGCATCGCTGCAGCAATGGGACGAAGGTTTGATCCCCAGCCAGCATAGTGGATTAAAGAATACGGCATTATGGCAGCTGCAGCATAGGTCTCAGCTGTGGCTCAGATTCAGTCTCTGGTCCAGGAACTCCATATGCCATGGGTGGGTCGGTGGTGGGGGGGGGAGGCAGGGGGAGTCCTTTCCAAATGGTCTCTTTTTGGCCTTAATTGTGTTAACTATCCAACAAAACAATTTAGTCTGGTTTCTTTAGCATAGGTGTCAGGCACTGCCAGTCCTCTATTCCAAATCATCCCTTTGGATATTGCCTCAGTGTGAAACTAACACTGTGAGTTAACATTTGCTTGCTTTTACCCTCCTCCTCCAGCTAATCACGGCTCCCAAGGCTGAGAACAACATGTATGTACAGCAGCGAGATGAGTATCTGGAAAGCTTCTGCAAGATGGCCACGAGGAAAGTCTCCGTGATCACCATCTTTGGTCCTGTCAACAACAGCACCATGAAAATCGACCACTTCCAGTTAGGTATTCATTTTAATTATGTTATTGTTTTTCTCATGGCTCAAGTGGGGCACACCTTATGGGAGAGGTTGGTGAGGAATCGGAAGGAAATTCAAGAGGGCTCTTTTCTGCTAGTTAACAAAGGTCAGCCTGCCTAACCTTGTATAACCATTCTGGATGGTTCTGGTTGTTTGGGCACTTTATTTATTTATTTATTTATTTGCAGCATGTGGAAGTTCTTGGGCAAGGGATCGAATCCGAGTCATAGCAGTGACCCATGCCACAGCAGTGACAATGCGGGATCCTTAAGCACTAGGCCACCAGGGAACTCCCTGTGTGGGGCACTTTAAAATGAAAAATTTTGCATGCCCTCTATGCTTTGAAAGTCGGTAAGGTAGAGGAGATTGGATGAAGTGTTACAGTGTGGGGAAACCCAAGAGAGGTATTCTGACACTTTTTTTTTGGTCTGGATCCTGGGTCTTCTTGCCTGTGCGCAACATCTTCCACCCTCCTGCGGCCTCTATGCTGTAGACAACGCATTCACAGATGGGGTCCCGTCAGACCCTCGGGAGTTCTTGACTCTGGCAAGGCTGGGGAGGGAGTGAACCAGGACTGAGAGAAGCCATGAAGCTAAATGAAAAGTCATTGGAAATATGGACTGAACTGCGCCCACGTCCTTGTGGAAAGCAAAAGAATTTGGCTGAATGTAGTTTTCACAATTTTTCATGTTAATGATGCGTGTAAGGTGTACAGCTCAGCACTGGGCAGCTGAGGGCTAACTCATTGCAGTTCTCCTGGGAACCTTGCAAGCCTTACTGTGAGTGGCTATGCCTCATAGTCAGAAGCTCTAGATCTAACCCACCCAGTTTCTTTCTTTCTTTTGTTCTTTTTCGGCCACACCCATGGCATATGGAAGTTCCTGGGCCAAGGATCAAATCCAAACTGAAGCTGTGACCTAAGCCACAATTGCAGCCATGCTGGATCCTTAACCCACAGTGCCAGACCAGGGATCAAACCCATGCCTCCACAAAGACAATGCCAGATCCTTAACCTGCTGTGCTACAGTGGGAACTCCCACCCAGTTTCTTTTAAAACTATTCCATCTCTAGAGCTTTACTTTTTTTTAACTTTTTTCTTACATGGGTTCTGTACTTTTGTTTATTGTTGTTTCAATTATAATGAAAATGCTTCTTCTTGTACTATTTGCACAGTTTGCCTATTTTTCATAAAATATATTTCATCTGAAACCACCTAAAAGAATATAAAACATACTTTCCCCATTAGTTAACATTTAACTACAACACATAATACATATTACCTCACAGATTTTTCTGGCATGTGATCTTGATATAATTGAACACATATCAGTTGTAATTATGTCATGATAATGTCCATTTGATTATAATATAGCCTAGCTTTCTAAGTCATGTATTTTTATTGTGGTAAAAACACAGCATGAGATTTACCCTCTTAACTAATGTTTAAGTGCGCAATACAGTATTGTTTACTATAGGTACGATGTTGGACAGCAGGTCTCCCAAATTTATTTAGGTATGAAGCTTCAGTTATGCCTTCTCTATTTTTATTAGCTCACCTTTCCCTGAGATAGTTCCAAATGAAAATAAATAACATCATTATTTCCAATGTTTTATCATAAGTCATGGTAGATCCATGATTGTTTTGTGAACATTTATCCCTGTGCTGTGTCTATACTATGGCGGGAGAACAAAAAAGAGAGAGAGTGAGAGAGAAAGAGTGTATGTGTGTGTGTGTGTGTGTGTGTGTCTCCTTACCAATAATAACAATAATCATACAAAGGGAAGACACAAAAAAAGTTCTAGAGTCATACAAACAGGTTCAAATCCGTAGTCATAATGTATTTGTTGTGTGACCTTGGGAAAGTTACTTTCTAAGTCTCAGCTTAGAACATAGTTATCCATTTCACAGGTGATGGTGAGGATTTAATAAGATCAGGATGTAGATACCTGTCACAGAGTAAGTACTCTTATTGTGGTCATCACCACCACCATGATCTGACTGGCATCTGGAGATCTGTGAGGTGTCATGGGACTAGAGCATCCCTAATTGAAAAATCCTTATTGGTGCTCTCTGCTAATTACACAATGTTGACAGGGAACCTTCACAATTGCTCCTCACGGTCAGGCTGTGTTACTACTTTTGGTGATAAAACTGAAGCCTGAGGGCCATATTACAAAGCCTCATATTTAGTGGTTAACTGATTTCAACTATTGGCTTCCTGGATTTTCAAATAGTAGCATGAGCCAGTGAGTTTGGTTGTAATCCAGATGTCTAAAGAGGAAGTAGGTATTCAATCCAGTACAGAAACTGATGCTGGCTGGTGATGAAAGCCTTCCTCCGCCAGGTGTTCCCACTGTCAACTGTGTAACCCACCAACTCACGCAAAGAGTTCTCATTCTTTATTTCAGAGAAGTTTGGAAAAATCATTATATCTTCCACCTCAGCCTCTGTATGGTCCTAACTGTTACAAGCGTCTGGTGCTGCTTTGGCCAAATTTTAACATTAATCCTGCTGTTTGTTAGACATCTGGATTGAATATAAACTGAAGAGGGCTGAGGTTTTCTCTTCTGCCTTATTGGAAATCAGGTATTGTGATTTGGGTGTTTGCCACTCACTGAATGGCAGCTTGGACATGATTTGGGGGGCCTTTTATTTTGTTCCTCAACTAATTCCTGGAAGGCCTTTCTCTCCTTGTGTCATGTCCCAGGTTACCCTTATGGGAAAGGCTGTGGTACTTTCAGCCAAGACTGGGAGTCAGCCATGGGAAAATAGGAATTGGCATGCGCCATGGTCCCAGTGAACCAATCTCCAGCCCTGACCGATTTTCAGCTGGAAATCTATCAGATGGCCTTACTTTCCTTAAAAATAAATCAAGTATTCTCTACTCCTCCAGACTTTTACTGGGCCTTAAAAGCAGAGGCCCATATCCAGCTACAGTGTGGGCTGTTTCACCAGCTGGTCCATCTTGCTAAATGTATTTGAACATCGATGATGGATCTGCAAACACCAGGAAACTTTAAGATTTTAATCATTATTCATGCTTGGGCAAATTCCAGGGCAGAAGAAGCCCATCTGGTTTTGTCAGTCCAAAGCATGTTATATGTGAGGGTTTAGAAGGACCTAAACAGAAAAAGAAAAATTAAAATTTTTTAAATAATTTAAATATTAAGTTTAAAAAAATAGAATGACCTAACACATAAAGGTATTCTTAATTGTTAGATGTTAGAAATATCAATCTGGGAGTTCCCATTGTGGCTCAGTGGTAATGAATCCAACTAGTTTCCATGAGGATGTAGGGTTCAATCCCTGAGCCTGCTCAATGATTTAAGCATCCAGCATTGCTCTGAGCTGCGTGAGCTGTGGTGTGGGTTGCAGATGCAGCTCGGATCTGGCATTGCTGTGGCTGTGGCGTAGGCCAGAAGCTGCCACTCCTGTTCAACCCCTAGCCTGGGAACTTCCATATGCCATGGGCGCAGTCCTAAAAAGACAAAAAATAAAATAAAATAAAATAAAATAAATTTAAAAATATCAATCTAAGATAGGAATATTGGTGTCTATGGGAAGGATTTGCTGGAGAAAGGCACTTTATTACAGATGAAAAGAGAAGTGGGAGGAAAACACAGCAGGCATGTATATATAGATATACATATATACTTACATGATTAGCAACTTGTAGAGATGAAAAATATTTTGATGCTGGTACTGATCACTAGATTTTAAGGGCTAAAACACAGGACATTTTTATGGGCCAAAGGCAGCTCTTTGATAGCTTCTTTTGAAGGAAGGAAAAAAGGGAGGTAGAAGCTTGATGGAGGGTGGAATGTGGCCACATGCAGAGAAGGTGTTGATTCCTTATTCATATGAGTAAGGAATTCCTAGGTGAATCTCTAAAATAACTTTTATAAGGGAGAATGGTAGAATACGTTTCAGCCTGAAATACTCTTCTGCCTTTGATGCTGTTGAAGGGACTTGTTCTTTATGGACAACCTCATAACCATAAAAAATGCTGCTCTCCCTCTGGAGCACCTGAAAACTTGACCCTTTGCCCCAATCCCTCCTTTCTTCAGTGGTGACAATGCCCTGCAGCTGCTTTCTCTAGACCCTGCTGCCCTGTGCTGGGAGACAAAGCTGGCTGAGTGATCAGATTTCCAGACACTGCCCTTGGGGTCCCTCTCTGTTTATTCAGTCTTTGATTATCAATCACTCCGTGCCCTAGAGGCTAGAGAAACTGTCCCCTAACTCGTCTAGTCATGCCATGCCACTGCCCTTTGCTGCCTCTAACATCAAGTGTATCAGTGTCAAGATCAACCCCTGACAATCAAGGGGTGAAAAGCACCTGATAAATGTACAAAACAAGTGCTTAAAGAATGTGGTGGAGGGATAAGCTCTTCCAATTGCAGTCATCACAGATGGTCCGCATGAGAGAATTTTGAGAAGTGAGTGGACTTGAAGGAAGGGCCTGGAAACTGTAGGTTTTTTTGATAGGTGATGGCTCTATCAAAAGCACTTTTTTTGTTTTCACTCATTTTTTTTTTTAAAAAAGATACATTTTTTTGGATCCAAAGCTACATAGAAAGGCATACATGGACAAGTCTTACACCCATTCCTGACCCTTTACCTTGAAACTCTCTGCCCCCAGAGAAATATTTACGATTCCTTATTTATCCATTTAATGCTTTTTCATGCAAACACAAATAAATGTAAATACCTATATTCTCCTTTTTTTAACAGTAAAATGTTTTATTATCTTGAGTAGCAAAGACTTTTTTTTAAATTGAGGTATAGTTGGTTTACAGTGTTGTATTAGTTCTAGATATATAGCAAAGTGGTGATTCAGATACATATATATGTGTGTGTGTGTATACACACATTGTATTATATACACACATTGCGTATATATAGATATATACACACAATGTTGTATTAGTTCCAAGTGTTTAACAAAGTGGTGATTCAGATATATATATTAGATTCTTTTCCATTATAGGCTATTAAAAAATATTATATATAGTTCCCTGTGCTATACAGTAGGTCCTTGTTGTTTTCCCTTTCTTTTTATACAGACTATAGTATATTATGTATACTGTTTTGCATTCTGCTTTTTTCACTTAAATTTTTTCCTGGAGATTTTTTCTTGTGAGTATATACAGAGATTGCCTTCATTCGTCTTCATTCTTTTCTTTTATTTTTTTGCTTTTTAGGGCCACACCCACGGCATATGGAAGTTCCCAGGCTGGGGTCAAATCAGAACTACAGCTGCCGCCCTATACCATAGCCACAGCAACACTAGATCCGAGCCACATCTGTGACTGTACCACAGCTCATGGCAACACCAGATCCTTAACCCACTAAGCAAGGCCAGGGATCGAACCTGCGTCCTCATGGATACTAGTCAGATTCACTACTGCTGAGCCACAAGGGGAACTCCCACATTTCTCTTTTTATGAATAAGAGTGAACAACTTTTCATATGTTTCAGGAACACTCTTGCTTTGTTTTCAGTGTCCTTTGCCCATTTTTTCTATTGAGATCTTTTCAATCTCAACTTATAGGTATTCTGTATCAATTAGAATAAAAATTCAGACTCCCAGGTGCCCTCCCCACTCCACAATACTGACTCAGTTTAGAGATGGGGTCCAGGAATCTGTTTTTTAAATGTTGCTCAAGTGATTCTGCTTTGCATCTAGGTTTGCTCTAGAGCAGAAGGTTGGGCGTAGGGTAGAAGGGAAGGGGGCACTAGAAATAGAGATTGGCACCCAATATTAGAGGATTTCCAATACCAGGACAAATAATTCAAATTAGTTGGTAAATCATGTGGAGTAAATAAAGATTTCTAAATATATTTTTTGAATCAATTTTAGATAACTTTTAAGGTGTAGTAGTCAGTTTCTAGGGCAGAAAAGCAGCCTGGCAGGACACATTCTTCATAGATGAGACAAACCACTCCTTCTAGGAATCAGATGAGAGCAGCAACTTTGTGATCAGGCATGGCCGGGGCAATCCCATCTATCTATTTAATCCATCACTCATCCCACAGTGGGGTGCTAGGCAGCCAAACCACCCATTCAGAGTAAAATAGGAGCAAGTGGGTCAAGGACAAAGTTATTTAAATTTATTCCTTTCCAATCAAAAGGAAGTAAATCCCATAACTGGAAGCCAAGATTATCCTAACTAAAATAATGTACTCCACACTGCTTAGCAATCCTGGGAATATTCTTGAGATAAAAGCAATTCAGCTTTGTTGGAGCCTTTGCCTCCAGATGACTCCAGTGCACAACCAAGAGACTCTTGGCCTGTACTGACTTCTTGAGCAGGACAGTTGTATTTTAAATGCCTTATGAATATGTTTCAGTTATGTTGGACATTACTCCAGGACAGAGTTTAAGTTATGGTGCTGTGGCATAGTGAATCACACTCAAGAGATCAGAATGCCAAAGGAAAATAGAGTTTATTACTCACGGGCCCTAGAGGGGAAACTGCAGCACATCTCACAAGGCCATGGGAGGGACACCAAGTTTTGGTCAGGAAGCAGAAACCAGAATGAAAGGAGAACCTGGATTATGGCCTTTACTTGGGGTTTCCATGGGAAAGATAAGGCGAGCAGGGTGAACAGCTGGATGGGCTACTTTGAACAGTTTTGGTAGGCTTGACACACTAGGGTGTTTCCTAATTGCCCAGTATCTGGCCCTGGGACCACTGATTAAGGCAAAAGAATATTGCCCCCCCCAGGGGAATGGGCCAGATAGACTAGATAGGGCTCTGAATTAGGAAGGTGGCATAGAGCTGCTTCCAGCTGAGCCCTTTGCTATCTCTAAGAACTGGCTAGCCCAAGGAGGGGCAGACTCTCCCTAGCCAGAAGGATTTTTTAAGATGTCAAAACCTCATAATATACAGTTAATTAAAAATGGGATTAATAAAACTGAAAAGACCTCATACATGAAAACCCAAATTTAGAAAAAAATTATATATGATGTGTTTTCTCCAATTGCACTTAGCGGGGCTGTATTGAATGCTCACAAAATCATGAGGGTTTGGTGATGGGTTTCCTATGAGACTCTAGGATGGCTTACCTTCTTTCCTCTATCCTTCACTAATCTCTTTCTTCATGTGATATCTTTCTTAGGGGAGAGTTTTCACATTACCACATCTGTGCTGAGTGCTCACTGTGGGCCAGGCTATAACGATACTGAAGAGGATTCGAAACTCAGTCCCTTTTGTTGAGTTGCTCATAGCTAGTGAGAAGACAGACATGCAAGCAGTTAGTTAGCAATGCAAGATGATAGTCATTGATGTAAAAACTTTTATGAGTGCACAGGTGAGGTAAAGACAGGTAACTAGGAGTTCCTATGTGGACAAGAGTAGGGGTAACATTTCAGAAAGAGGAAGAATGTTTCTAGAAAATAAAGGGCTAGAGCATAATGCATAGTCTCTATGGTCTTTTTTTTTTTTTTTTTTGGTTTTTAGGGCCACACCTGCGGCATATGGAGGTTCCCAGGCTAGGGGTCCAGTTGGAGCTACAGCTGCCAGCCTATGCCACAGCCACAGCAACAGCAGATCTGAGCCGCATCTGTGACCTACACCCTAGAGCAACGCCAGATCCTTAACCCACTGAGCAAGGCCAGGGATTGAACCCACAACCTCATGGTTCCTAGTCGGATTCGTTTCCGCTGCGCAACGACGGGAACTCCCATAACGTGTGGTCTTAAATTTGGATTTTATCCTGTGGGACAGTAGTTCCCTGTCCTTAGTGTTCATTACCATCACCCAGGAAGCTTATTAAAATGCAGATTCTTGGACCTCACCATTAGTGATTCTGATCCAGTTGATCTGGATCCAAGGATTGTAATTTTAACATGTGCTCAAGGTGTTTGTGATGAAGGTAGACGATGGATCATACTTTGAAAAACTGCAGGAGACTGGGAACTTCTGAAGCAATGGGAGAGCTGAAGTGGTCCTGGGACATTAAAAGAGTAGCCTGCATTTAGGGTCAAGAGAATGGGAGGAGGAAAAACCGTGGACATCACAGAAATGCAGCAGTCACAGAGAGAGGCCTCAGACATAATGGCTGGCACACAGTGGGTGCATAATAAGTTGTAATTGAAGCTGAATTTTTCTGCAGTATCATTGCTGTCTATAGTCAGTCGTGGAAGAACAAATACATGAACAAATATGTAAATTCAGAAATACCTGAATTTAACACTGACTCTTGGAGATGGATTTCTTCAAGGATGGGAAATGAGACATGTTTTGCTCCTCATCAGCACACAGCAGAGTTCACCCTTCCTCCTGTTCTTCCTCAAAAATCTTAGGTTCAGGAGCAGTTTGTGTGGAATGGCCAAACCCCACCAAATGGGCTTGGATCTCTGAATCATTTTAATCATTTTAGCTGGATCAAGACCAGGGGGACAGTTTATAGGATGTGTTCTGAAGAATGTTTGCTTTTAAGCCCTGTCACCCTTGACAAGGACTAGAGAGCTTTGGCAGAACTTGGATAAATTTAGTAAGAAGCTGCCAATTTTATATTGCTTTCCCAGACTGAAGAGAACCTCTTGTTTGCCCAGCCCTAATTTAGATGGAATGCAGAGTGGAACAGAAACTGTGTTGGGAGCAGGCAGCTGGAGATGAGGGCTGGCCTCACGCATACCCTCCTCAGAATTCAGCCAGAGGTGGACTCTATTTTGCTCTAGAGTGCCCCCCATTCTAGTTGGATCCAGTGTTCATCAGGGCTTTCATTGTTCTTCTTTCTCAGATGTTCTCAGTACAAACTTTCAAGATGTAGATATTTCTATAGTGTAGATATTTCTGGGAGTTCAAAATGCTTCATGTATCATTTTTATTTCTATCAAATAATTTCAGAAAATACTTCCAATGAAAGGAGAATCCAGACCATGAAGCTGAATTTTTTGCCATGTCATAGTAGTACAAAGTTTGACTTAAATCTTGATCCTGGTCCTCTTTATCCTTGAGTGTGATGTATTTTGTCAAAGTAGTGAGAACATAGGATGGGAGTGAGGTCGTATTACCTGAGACCTAATCCTCACTCTGTTATTAATTAATTAATTAATTAATTAATTAATTTATTTATTTATTTACTGCTGACCATGACATGCAGGTGTTCCTGGGCCAGGGACTGAACCTGTGCCACGGCAGTGATCCAAGCCAATGCAGTGACAACACTGCATCCTTAACCTGCTGAACCTCCAGGGAACTCCTCCCTCACTTACTACTTTTTGTGTGTGTCTTTTTTTTTTTTAGGGCCACACCCACGGCACATGGAGGTTCCCAGGCTAGGGGTCTAATCGGAGCTGTAGCTGCTGGCCTATGCCAGAGCCACCACCACACCAGATCCGAGCCACATCTGCGACCTACACCACAGCTCACAGCAACGCTGGATCCTTAACCCACTGAGCAAGGCCAGGGATCAAACCTGCAACCTCATGATTCCTAGTCAGATTCATTTCCGCTGTCCCACAATGGCAACTCCTCCTCCCTCACTTATTAATTAGCAATATGAACTTGAGCAGGTTGCTGCCTCAGCAGTTTCTGTGATAGGTTGGTTCTCTGGGAAATAGACTCTGATTTGTATGCAAGAGGTTAATGGGGAATATTGTCAGAAATAATGATGGGTGAGGAATACAAGATGACAAAACGAGCATTTGAATATAATGCAATTGCCCCTTCAGAGTTGTTCACTTTGAGGCAAGGAGGACAGCTTTTATATCCACTCCCTCCCCCACTGCAGCAGACATTGAAGGTGGGCTCTCCTTGTAAGGGTGTGACTTGGGGAAAAACAGAAATTGCTTTTCTAAGGAAAGCAATTTTCAGAGAGGGATTCAGTTGCTAACTTTTTTTTTTGTCTTTTTTGCTATTTCTTGGGCCGCTCCTGCGGCATATGGAGGTTCCCAGGCTAGGGGTCTAATTGGAGCTGTAGCCGCCAGCCTACACCAGAGCCACAGCAACGCGGGATCTGAGCCGCGTCTGCAACCTACACCACAGCTCACGGCTGTGCCGGGTTATTAACCCACTGAGCAAGTGCAGGGATCGAACCCACAACCTCATGGTTCCTAGTCGGATTCGTTAACCACTGCGCCACGATGGGAACTCCATCAGTTGCTAACTTTCAAAGCAGCCTCAGTTCTAGAGGTAGGATGTGGGCAGCACACCAGCGTGTCCACTACCATCCTTAGTTTCATCCTTGGTAATATGACTGGGTTGGACCAGATAACATCTATAGCAGTTATCTATTGCCAATAATAAGGCTGTATAATAAAGACCCACACACACCTCAGTGGCATATGACATTAAACGTTCATTTAGTCACAAGTATGAAAGGTTCAGCTGATTTAGGCTTGGCATGGTAGATTTGCCCATGGGTTTTCAGTCAATTGCTGGTTGGCTAGGTGGTTCTGCTGATCTTGGCTGGGCTTGCACACGTTATGGGTCAACTTACTGTCAGTTGATAAGGGGTGGCTCTGGCTGAGATGGGAGCAGAGTAACTTGGCTTGCTTAACCCTCCAGAAGGCTAGTATGGGCATAATCTCATAGCATTGGCAGAAGCAACAGTAATCCCAAATGTACAAGCCCATTTCTAGCCTCTGTTTGTGTCACTTGTGCAAAGGTTGGCTTACCCTGGCCAAAGCAAGTTGTATAGATGAACTTTGAATTAAGAGGCAGAACAACTCAACTCATCCACCATAACAGGCAGCTACAGTTACTGGGCAGAGTATAGGGAAGGGTGAATTGGGACCATTTTTGAAATCTACAATCTCCAACTTTCTTTCATCTCAGCCATTCAGTGGTTTTTGTGACTTCATATGTTAGGTAGATGTTAATGTTCTAATTTTGATTCAATTAGGAGTTTGAACTCTGTCCAAGTTACTTATCTCTGAATCCAGCACCCAGCACAGAATCAGCTCAGGACACTGGCAGCAAAAGCAAAAATGAATGTATGTTGAAGATTGAAAATAGCAGTTGCTAGGTTCAAAATAAAATCTGGTTTGTAAAGTCTTAGAATCAGAACATTAGTTGTTAAAGACAAATCAGTTTTTTTTAATGATTTCCTATATTACTGTCATCATTAATTACAAAATAAAATATGCTCCTTGTTACAATTTAAATAATTATGGACTTACAGAGAGTAAACAGTGAAAGTTTCTACCTCACCTCTTCTCACTCCCCAGAGGCAACCACTGTTATCAGCTGTATGTCCTTCTGGACTTTTTCTTATGCATATTTCCATTTAGAGGTATTTTCTTTTGCTTTATTTCCTTTTAACCAAGAATAAAGTCACACTATGCATTTTATTCTGTAAGTAGATGTTTTTATTCAATGAGATATATTAAACACAAACCAACAGCATGACTTTAGCAAATTTTGTATTAATTTATATTTTATTAATGACAGAAAAGAATATACATTTAAAAATAGTTTAGGAGTTCCCTGGTGGCTCAGAGGGTTGAGGGTCTGCTATTATCACTGCTGAGGCTTGGTTCACTGCTGTTGTGTGAACCTCTGCTTCCTGCAGGTGCACTTAAAAAAACAGTTTATATGTGTAAGGCATATCATTTTTTATTGCAGACAGTGCTTGGTCCTCACATAGGCTCTCAGCTCTCATGGTGTGGGACCACTTGCATGAAGAACTGTTATGAATTTAGGGAAGAAAACAGATTCTTCCCCCTCTTATTCTGATCTGCTTGAGAGAAGCAAGTTCCTTGTTCATATACTTTCAGCAATCCTAATCAAATAAACCAAAGTAATAATTAAATTGTAACTGTCCCCTTTTTATTAATAAAAGAGTAATAGTCTGTTGTACTCAAGCTGTATAGCCTCTGTATCTACAAAACTGTGGTTGTTTCTACTGCAATACTAGTCATTGGGTAACAGTGTTGATATTAACTGATAGTTTCCCTTCTGTGATAGATCTATAATCACATATTTGCTAAAAAAAATACGGGGGATTATTTTGCAGATAAAAATGTTAGTAGGGGAGGTCCCGTCGTGGCTCAGCAGTAACAAACCTGACTAGTATCCATGAGGATGTAGGTTTGATCCCTGGTTTGCTCAGTGGGTTGGGGATCCAGCATTGCCATGAGCTGTGGTGTAGCTCACAGACGCAGCCTGGATCTGGTGTTGCTGTGGCTGTGGCGTAGGCTGGCAGCTGTAGCTCCGATTTGACCCCTAGCCTGGGAACTTCCATATGCTGCAGGTGTGGCCTTAAAAAAAAAAAAAATGTTAGTGGGGTTGAGGAAAACACTGACTTTTATGGGAGGGGAGAAGTAAATAAACAAAATGCTTTCCAGACATAGTAGTTTTCCAGGTTCACACTTCCCATTAACCAAGTGGGACCTTCAGGAACCATTCTGAATTATAAGTTACTTTTTAGGGTTTGATGTTTGGAAAAATACCTAACATTAAAAACTTCCATAAATTCAGTAACATTTTCTTGAAATTGTATTCACTCACAAAATTTGTATTATGAATAGCTTGATTTTTTTTTTTTTGGAGCCAAATGACCAGATTTGAACATAGACTTTTTATTTTCCTCTGTAGCAATGACATAGTTGATTGAGTCCCAAAGTGATTCTCTAGTAAAAGGGAGGAAGAGATACCAGTTTTAGACTTAACCAAATAACTAAAACTAAAATAAATTTTAAAATGAGGTAAAACAACTAGAAAATCTGGGTCTAGCCCCCTGGTTAGCTAGGGTGATGACTCATTTCCAGGTGAGTTGACATTCTTCCAGGGATGACTCAGCAGCTTCACTGGTTCCCTATGACCTGGGTGGGCAGACATGGGGCTTGATCATCTTTGGAAAAGTGACTTTTGAAATGAGTTTACCTATTCATTTGTTTCTATGTTTATTAATCCACTGGAAACTTTTGTTCAAATAAAATGCTAGCTGAATATATGCAACTAACAAAAGCTGTTCAAATTAACTCAAGATGGAGGCTCGCAGTCTCCACCCTTTCATTTTCCACTGTTTTGTCACACCCATATTTATTCACATTTCATCTGCCTTAAGACAACGAGAAACCCATGCGTGTGGTGGATGATGAGGACTTGGTAGACCAGCATCTCATCAGCGAACTGAGGAAGGAGTATGGAATGACCTACAATGACTTCTTCATGGTGCTCACGGATGTGGACCTAAGGGTCAAGGTACAGGTTCCTGTTTTGAATGATTCAGTTCCCTTCCTTAGGAGAACAACTCAATTTTTTTTCAGTGAGTCTATTATACATATGAGAACACACTAATTATTTCATAAATGGGAAGGTTTTGCAATGGTCCAAAGAGTCCACATTGTCCTGTAGAATTTGTGTCTAGAAATGTGGTCAATCGAAAACACTGGATTGGATAATCCTCTGTGGTCCAGCTTGACTCAGACTAAATTATTCTGTAACATCAAAGTTATGCATTTATCAGATACTTGTTGAATAGTTATGCTGTGCCAGGCTCCGGTGATAAAAAGAGTATTTGGCCTGTGTTTCCAGAAAACCCAGATTTAACATAAGCTTACTTTGGAAGGGCCTGGAAGTTTACCTCCTGATACAACATGGGCAAGACAGTAGGTTTTTTTTTTTATATCTACTTTCTTCCTATGATAGGGACAAAGGTTCTGAACCATGAAAAACTGTGCTATGTAGTAATAATAATAACTTTATGGAGTGCTTTCATTATGCAAGGCAGTCATCTCAAATGTTTACAATCCTTATCTCAAATCTCTATGATAATAACAAGTATAATCTTTGCTTCACAGAAGACAGAGACCCAGAGTAAAGTAACTTGCCCAAATTCACCTAGTTAATGTTGGAATTCACACCCATGCAGGTTGGCTCCAGATACCATGAAAATCCTTAGGAAAAAGGCTGCCTGGGCTATTACAATAGCTGAATCAACCTGCAGTATTTTTCTGAATCTGGAGATAGATCCCTTCAGTAATTCATTCCGCATTTGTGTTGTGCCACTTCTAACATGAGAGGTTGGACTAGATGATCCCTAAGGTATCTGCCAGATTTCACATTCCATGATTTACTGAGTTCCCATTGAGGGGGTAGTTCCAGGACATGTCCAGCCTTCTCTCTCTAGCTTATGCTGATTATCTCAGTCAGCACCCCCATCTATCTCAGGTTGCTGTTGTAAGTCCGGACAGCTTTGATGCAAGGAACTGAATTTTGTTATCCTTAAGTTAGATTCCAACTTTTTTTTTTTCTTTCTGAGAATACATAGGCAAACATGACCTAATTTTAAGTAATGCTCACTCAATTAAATAGTTTCTGGGAATCACAAAGAGTTTATGTAGTTCTTTTTTTTTAAGGGCCACACCTGAGGTATATGGAAGTTCCCAGGCTAGTGGTTGAATGGGAGCTGAAGCTGCCAGCCTATGCCAGAGCCACAGCAATGTGGGATCTGAGCTGAATCTGCAACCTACACCACAGCTCACAGAAATGCTGGATACTTCACCCACTGAGTGAGGCCAGGGATTGAATCCACATCCTCCTGGATACTAGTTGGGGTCATTACCACTGAGCCACGATGGGGACTCCTATGTAGATTCCTGATGACCACAAAGCAGGCCTTCTTCTGGTGGAAAATTACCCTTATTACTCAGATCAGATGCTCTAACATGTGATTCCCCTTAGTTTCTTGTGTTGAGTACAGTGTTTCTGACTTTCTCTCCAGTTGTGTAGTGAACAGGAACCAGCTTTGTCCCAGAGGCAGGGAAGGGACATTTTCCAATAAAAAGAATGATGTTAAGGGAGTTTCCTGGTGGTCTAGTGGTTAGGGGATGTGAGCTTTCACCACCGAGGCTGGGGTTCAATCCCTGGTCTGGGAACTGAGATCCCACATCAAACTGCTGCCCGCCATAGGCCAAAACAAACAAACAAAAAAAACAAAAACAAAAAAATAGAGAAATGATGTTAAGAAGAAATCCTCATGGAAGTAAAAGTGGTTGTTTTATGGGTGAGAACCTCAAAACATCAGCAGAGGTCCTACTGCAGGAGAGAGTTTATAAATCAATGAGGCCCCAGCCTGATTTCTCCAGAGCTCCCCTGAATTTTCTCAGGCTCCCTATCCTCTGGACAGTGGGAAAAAAAACCCTTTATACATTATATACTTCCTATTTTTTCTTCAACAGCAATATTATGAGGTGCCTATAGCCATGAAGTCTGTGTTTGATTTGATTGATACTTTCCAGTCCCGAATCAAAGACATGGAAAAGCAGAAGAAGGAGGGCATTGTTTGCAAGGAAGATAAGAAGCAGTCACTGGAGAACTTCCTATCCAGGTACATCACCTTTGCAGACCCCAAGGCGGCAGATGGGAGTGTGTCCTGAGTGAGCTAATGAAACCACAAAGAAATACAAAGCAGACACACATGCCAAGTGACCTTCCCTGGTGAGAGGTCTGTCATGGTACTCTGGCCACTAGTCTTGTCCTCTTGGAAGTGGCTCTGGTTGTAAGGCTGGCTGGGGTCAGCGCCAAGCTTGAGTTTTGATTTGATAGCTTTGTTTCTGTTTTTGCTGCACTTGTGGCAGGTAGAAGTTCCAGGGCTGGGAATCGGACCTGAGCCACAGCAGCAACCAGAGCCACGGCAGTGACAACACTGGATCCTTAAACTGCTGTGCCATCAAGGAACTCCTTGGTGGCTTTGGATAGGTCTTTTCTCCCTTTTATGCTCCTTTTCGAGGGACACAGATATAGAATTCTGACTTTTTATGGGGGTTAATTTATTCAGCTCATCAATTTAGAGGGCTCTGTATACAGTACTTTTATTTTACATTTTTATTGGGCCTCTTTTAGTTCCAATCAGGATTTGGAACACTGTGCTTCAGTTTCTGCTTTCTTCAACTCTTCAGAGATCAAAAATTCCACTAAGACCTGACAAGGAGAAAGCCTCTTGACCCAGCTCCCTGATTGCTCAGAAAAGCATGGTTTATTGAAAACCATTGTAGAGAAACTCTGGTACATACACAAAAAAGGGTGTGGAAAAGAAATCAATTTTCTTCCCTTCACTATCCCTTCCCCATGTTGAATAAAAATTTTACGAATCTTTGGGACCTTAAGAGGTGCAAAGCTGAAGAAAATTTCACCCACAACATCAAGATTTCCATGATTAGTAAATGGATAATCTGAATTCCTGTAGATTCAGGAGGCTTGGGTCTCTTCAGAGAGAACATGATGATGTATAAAGAGCATAGGACTTCACCATTCATCCGGGTTTTCAGCTTGCAGTTTCCTAGGTATGTTGCCCCTCTGTGTTTCAATCAACCTGCCTTAAAAAAAATCTCTCACTCATGAGAATAACGATAGCAAGTAGTCTTACCTCCATCTCAGGGCTGCCATAATCATCTTTTGTGTGCTGACCTCTATGCCAAGCACTTCATATTTCCTTCAGAGTCAAATCTTCAGAACAGTCCCATGAACTAAGTACTGTAACTGTTGTCGATGTTATAGACAAGACAGTTGGCCCTAATGGAGATTAAATAATTTTCTTTCATCACTGAGCTAGTGTCAGTTCTAGAATTTAGTGTTCCCAGAATAATCTGGCTCCCAAAGTCCATGTTCTTAGTCTAACACTTTTTGAAAATATAAATGTGAATTTATTTTTAGTGTGAACCCAGAGGACCAGAGTTTGAAGTGAAGAAAGATACTCCTAAAACCACAGATTTCAGAGCTGAAACTAACCTGAGGTTCTTCCTTCATCCAAATTTTCAGGGCAGTGCAGATATCTGGAAAGGAGATAAAAGATGCATGTCTCCATAAGGACTCAAAGCAGTCTTCAGGCTGAGAAAGGGCTCTAGGGCTCTCCTGGGCAAATGGCTTCTTGTCCAGTCCTGGGAGCAGCAACTTCTAGTCCAAGGTCATCCTTGAACATGGTGTTGATTTAGAAGGTTGATGCTAAGAGCTTGTTCTTGCCCTTCAGGTATTTTTTCCCCTCCCCCACCCTCCCCTTCCTTTCTCTTTACTTCTTTACCTTTCTCTCTACTTCTTTACCTTTCTCTCCTTTTTTTCCAGACAGGAAAGATTCTTTAGAAGTTTACTTTTGATTTTAACAATTAGTGTTAAATATATCCAAGTTATAAATTCAAGACCTTAGTTTTCTCTTAAACTTTTAAGTTAGGCTTTTAAATCTTATCATTCTCTTCATAACCTAGCAAATTTTAACTATCACTTTTAAAGAGCTTTGAATGTTTGGTCTCACTTATAAACAGTAATTAAACAACATCATTATGTCAAACAGCCATTTTACATTTAATATATTTCTTTCAATTGCTTGAAATAAGCAAACAAAGCTTTTCTGAGTAAAATGATCCATAAGTTTAATAAGTTAATCTTATAAATACAATGAATCTAAAGTTTTCTGAGATGTTCCAATAATTGCCTATGCTTAGTAAGATTTCAACCTAAAACCATACATCTAAACCAATTACTCAATTACACTTTCAAGGTTATCATTTTATTAAGCCAAATTCTTTAGTTTTATAAGAACATAAATTAAAGAAAACCAGGATCCTTCTTACAAATGTATATTATTACCATGATTTTGATTCTTTGCAAACTTCCTCTTCTTAATTCTAAATCTTCCAGGACTGAAAGATGCATTCTTTCTGAACCAACTCGTTAAATTCAGAAAACCTGATTTTTAAAGCAGTTACCATCCAGTTCATTGATATTATTTATAACCAAGGATTTGCCCAGCCATGAGACCTGCAACTACAGACATTCTGAGGGATTATTCTCACCATTTCCAGATAGAATGTCTTTTTATAATCACAGCGTCATGGGTTTCAAAACTTGGAAGGGAGAGCTGACATTATCTCACTTTGTTCACTCACAAAGCTTGCAATGCTCATTCAAGTTGGTCACTGATTTGGATTTGCATTTTTGATGCTACATTTTGCATCTAAAGTCTTTTGAACTGCATAGGTAAGCCATATGATAATATGTAAATGTATCTTCCTTCTAATGTAAGAGCCTTATGGGCTTTTATATTTATTACTATTTCAGGAACATATATTTCTTATGGCTCTTCAGAATGGCATATGGTTATAATTTAGATGTCCTATAGCTATATATGACTTGTCACAATTCATGAAATCATCGTGCTGATAATTATCATAGATCATAAAAATTTAAATGAAATAGTGTATTACTAAAAGGCATGAGCAAGACAGCCCTGAAGTTGATTCCTGGTTTCTCCACTTATTAGCTGTGTGACCTTGGGATAATTGCTTTAATCTCTTTGGGCTTTAGTTTTTTCGTTTGCAAAATGGGAATAATAAGTTTATCTATTTTTAAGATTGTTATGAAAGGCAAATTCAATGTTAAAGGTAATAACAGTCTAGAACCTAACACAAAGCAAGTCATCAATAAATGCTGGCTATTAGTAGTATTAGGACCAGTTATTCAGGTCCTAGTTAGAGAACTTTCTCATCAAAGAAGAGCTAAGAGGAGATTTAATAAATACCTTCAGAATTGAAACCTAGGCAAAGGGAACTCAAAAAAAATTTTTCCCCCTAAATAACAATTCTATAAATATACTGGTGTCCAAATGGGAATTTTCCTTCAAATTTGCTGAGTTGTTGGTGGGTCTATACAGCCTGGTTTCAGCTGACCAAACTCTGAGCCCGTCTAGCCTTTAGCAACACTCATCTGGTTCAGGCTATAATTACCTTTCTCTGAGACAGAAGCCCCAAAGAGTGGGCGAATGCATACTAATTTGGGAGTGCCAGTTATGAGAAGCAAACACATGCATAGCTTGTAGAATTTTTATTTACTGACAAGCTTAAGTGTCAGAAAAACAATCTGTCCAAAATCAGCGTCTGGGTCACATTCACATCTCTTGTTACTTCCCATAGAAGGTGGTTCCTTTGGTGCTGTGAGCTGGGGCCCTCTATCTTACTGTGAAGGACTGTGGGATAAGAATCATTACTTAGGGGAAATGACCTTCTCTTGGTTGTGTCTGTGAAGGGAGTCTCCCACCCCATGCCTCTCCAATCCGACAGTATTCAGTGGTGCATACAGGTAAACAAGCCAAAATATACCTCACCCAAAATAGCTCCCTCCAGGATACCCCGTAGCCCTGTGTGGGGCCAGGAAGGCTGGCCTGGTGTGGTTGCTGGCTGGGGGGCCAGGGCTGGTCTGGCATGCTTCCTAAGGAAACAGGGAAAACACAGGAGACCGTTTCTGTGATCCGATGCAGTCGATGCTCTCTTTCCCAGGAAACCTCGGACGGTCACAGACTCTCCTCTCCCCTCCTTTGTGCCAAACATATTCATCTTCCTATTCTCAGTGGAGATTTCAGTTTTTCTTTCCCTTTGAAGGAAAACAAGCAGGGGAAGCTAATGTAATGTCACAGCAAGCAATTCTTGGCGAGCCTAGCTACAGGCGCCCATTCAGAGGTTGGATTTCATCAGACTATCATTTTCTCTCATTCACCCAAACCACTATTCCCCCAAGAGGCCATTTTCTTTGGGACTGAAAACTCTCATGTTCTCTCCGAGGCTAGAAGGGGCACAGGGAGAGAAACCATGAATAAAACCAACTGGCTTCCAGCTCGGTGAGTGCACTAACACCCCACCATCACCAGCACTGAAGGCAGAAAGCAAAACCCCTTCTCCAAGTGAAGGTGGAACTCGAGACAAAGGCATTCAGCTGGCCCTTGGGTTCACACCCTCTCTCCTTCGCTTCCTCTTATGGGCCCTGACAGCACCAGCCAAGCATCGGCCCCTCTGAGTGGGGTGGACTAGGGAGAGAACTGAACCAGGGGTCAGAGAAATCTGTCTTTCGGTACCACCTCAGATTTGCTAGTTAGCAAGTTTTGTTATCTGTAAAGTGGGGAAAACAAGCCATACCCTCACTGAACTCTGGTGTGGAACAAATATTGTGTAGATGAAAGTGAGCTATAAAATGATGCATAAGAGTTCCCTGGTGGTCTAGTGGTTAAGGATCCAGCATTGTCACTGCTGTGGCTCAGGCCACATCCCTGCCTGGGGAACTTTTGTATGTCCCAGGCTCAGCCACAAAAAGAAAAAAAAAATTTACGCGCAAACATAAGGGTTAAATTGATTATCATATGGTATCATGGTAGATAATGTCCAAGGTCTGTTAATGGAAATTATCCAACTGTAGGACAAAGTTTTCCATCTAGAAGCCTACAGATTAAGACATGGTCTGTATTCATGCCATCAACCAGATGACTTATATTGATGGTTCTTAGAGTTTAATTCTTATAACATCTCTTTGAATAGATGCTCTTTTTGATTCTAGAGATAAGGGGAAAAAAATGTGACTTAGACAAATTGAGTGTGACATGCTCAAGGAACCCAAAAAGTAGCAGTGACAAAATGTGGACTCAGGTTTCTCAGCTACAAGACAAAAGCTCTTTCCCCTGCCCTACTGTGTTGGAGCTGTAAGAGCAGAAAAGTTTACTATATATATATATATATATTCTAAAATTCTATGGCTCTAGGTTTAGCTCACTTTTATTCCACAGAGGTACTCCATAAGTGGTGGTTCTTACCATCATTTTAGAACTAGTTTTTGCTTCTGAAAGAACCACTGGCTACTGAGAAAGGTACATAGGGCTTTGTTTTCCCAGGAGCCCTCCTTGACCCTCTGAGACACTTTCCCATTTTCTTTCTTCCTGTCACTGTCATCTACTTACAATGCAATCTTTTTTGTTGTTGTTGTTGTTGCTATTTCCTGTCCTTATATTCATTTCTTGGCTCCCCGACTCCCTGCCAAACCCTAGGGAACTCTACCAGAACTTGAGTTTCCTTCATTTCTCTTCTGATTCCCTTATTTCTGCTAATATAATTTACTGTACAATATAGGCCAGTTTTCATTGCATCTGAGAGCTTCATCTCTCCCTGAATGACCTCATCAGGCATGGTGACCAGACTCATGCCTGACACATTATGCAAATGCCACCCTACCAGACTGTGAAGTTACAAGAGAAAAAGTACAAGAAATGTGGTAATGAAGCTTAATATCAGGCTTTGAGAAGCTATGACATATTTCTAAGGGCAACTGTTTTTTTATTCTGGGCACAGGAAAAAAAAATGACAGCCAAAGTTACTCTGCTTTTCCATAGTGGCATCTATTGTTTGAAGCAGTAATTGTAGCTTTCTGCCTCTTTTCCAGGTTCCGATGGAGGAGGCGGTTGCTGGTGATCTCCGCTCCTAATGATGAAGACTGGGCCTATTCACAGCAGCTCTCTGCCCTCAGTGGTCAGGCATGCAATTTTGGTGAGTGGGAAGCCTCTTCATCACTGCTTTCCCATACCACTCTCTTCCCGGTCAGTTCTAAAGTGGGACATAGAGGCTTAGGTCATCCAAATATTCCCCAGGCCAGACTGTAGATTCCCAGACTCTTACTCAGTTATATTGAGTAGAAAGTTGCTTTCAGACTGGAGCCTTAGTCAACTGGAGTCTGTTTCTCTTTTCTCTCAGTATTCTTCCCTCTCAGGTTCTTTACTGAAGCATTTGAAAATACCTGCTGCTTTACCTTCAGTGATCTGTATTAGGTGTCTTTTTGTTTGCTTTTTAAAAGCATATCTCAAGATCATAAAACTCAGGTATCATCATTCACTTAGGTAATACTTAGGTACCAACACTGAGTACTTCTCCATAGATTAAATGTCTTTTGTAAAACACAAATGTTTTTGGGAATTAATGTATGAATCAAAGCATACTATACTATATTGCCACTCCCTTAGAAAGGATTTTGATCTACAACTGGACACCAAAAAGACAGAAAGATCTGTTAAAAGAACAAAAAAGAAAACAACAAAAACTTATATTTGAAGACAAACCATTCAAAGAGAAACATAGTTTATTATTACTATTATTATTTGTAATGAATTACTCAGTGTTTTGTAAATGCTTTCCTTACCAAACATTATTATCCTAGTGGCCTGAAAGAGCTAATATTATTTTGAATATGGACATATGGAAAGGAATGCAAATACACAGAACTTATTACCAAGTTCAGTGGTGAACCAAAGAGACAATGGCAAATTTCAAAAGTGGAAATCACAACTGAAATTTAATTTAAGAAACACCTCTGCAGAGGAAGAATTTTGAGAGAGTTATTAGAAGAGAGATAAAGTAGCTAGGGGTCACAGATTTAAAAAATCATAATTAGAACCTAGGTAAAGCACCATTATTTTGATGCCTTTATTAGGGAGAAGAATCATTGACTAGTTTTAAAGCTGTGTTTGACCTATAAAAGGTAGGGGAGTGGGTATAAATTTTGTAAAGTATTAACAAGGCCAGGGCCCTTGTTATGACCCAGTATCTGTAAATTATAAATATGTTTCAAGTTTTGTTGTTGTTGTTTTTTGTTTTGTTTTGTTTTGTTTTTTTGCTTTTTAGGGTTGCACTTGCAACTTATGGAAGTTCCCAGGCTAAGGGGTGAATCAGACCTGCAGGTGCCAGGCTACACTAAAGCCACAGCAACCCCAGATTCCGGACCCACTGAGCAAGGCCAGGGATTGAACCCGCATCCTCATGTATATTAGTTGGATTCATTTCCACTGCACCACGGCAGGAACTCCCAATGCATTTCAATTTTAAGGTGTGAAATAATAACTCAAAGGAAGGCAGGAAAACAAGCTCATAACAGAAGAACAATTAGAAAATTTGTGAGTTTTTATTTACACTCCTATCATGAAAGTTAATGCTTTAAGAATTTATATCAACATACGTAAGATTTGATTGTGCCAGTGTTAGGAATAATTTATTTATAGCCACAAATAGTGCTGGTTAAGATGGAAGTTCTTAGAGCAGTTAATAACCCTTCACAATAAGAGTCAATAAAATCATGGTTTGTTAATTTTCTAAAGATGTCTTTGCAGTAGCTACTAAGTGGAGTTTAATCTTGAATACTTGCACACAGACACTAAGTTAAACTCTTGTAATAGACAGGAAATGTGAACAGGAATAACTAAATTCATGATCTTCTCTTTTGAAAACGTGACTCAACAACATGTAGAACAAAAAAATGCTTCACTTCTCTGGGAGAAGATAAAGGGCACAGCATTGGTTTGGAAGAGCATTTTGCCTGGATTTCAGCTCTTCCTTAAAAGAGCCCTTCATGGTAGCTTTCAATTTTCTCCCCTGGACAACACCCTCAACATTCATCTGTAGTAGTTCCAAGTTACTACTGTCACTAGGCTCGGATTTTGTCCAAAACCATGAAATCTTGATAGGATGAACTGACAGCCCCCCTGTACTTCTGTGTTCTTTCTCCTGAATCTTTTTATGCGTGCTTCATCTTCAAAAGAATTCCAACAAGCTACCAAGGCATGACCTTCTCTCCTTTCCCGAAACTTTAGCTGAGGGTGGGAAGCAAGCTGTCCCCGCCTAAGCACTGCCCCTTTGAGTCATCCAAATAAGTGATGAGAACCCACCCTTTAAGCTGACAAACTTTTGTGTGGGGAAGCCA